>NC_134358.1:14913916-15148916 GCF_048569485.1 Anomaloglossus baeobatrachus | reverse complement strand
GAGCATCTCACCCACCGAACCGCCCTGCTCAACACAGCCCCCACTACAGCTACGCGCCGCCAACAGAGCATTTCACCTGCCGCACTGCCCTGCTCAACACGGCCCCCACCACAGCCAGCACAGCCCTGCTGACAGACCATCTCACCCGCCGAACCACCCTGCTCAACACAGCCCCCACTACAGCTACGCACTGCCAACAGAGCATCTCCCCTGCCGCACCGCCCTGCTCCACACAGCCCCCACCGCAGGCAGCACAGCCCTGCCGACAGAGCATCTCACCCGCCGAACCGCCCTACTCCACACAGCCCCCACCACAGCTACGCACCGCCAACAGAGCATCTCCCCTGCCGCACTGCCCTGCTCCACACAGCCCTCACCACATCTCTGCGACAGAGAATCTCACCCGCCAAACCGCCCTGCTCCACACAGCCCCCACCGCAGCCAGCACAGCACCTATTCTCCAGCTCCCGATAAGCTACATAATAATTTTAAGATGCACCCCTGATAATCCTAAAAATACGATATATATGTTCTCATCTATTATTTTCATATATTTATTCATATATCCAACGCATATGTAGTTTAATATTTTGTATTTAGCTTGTCAGCATAATATCGTTCTTGTATGTAATATGTATGGTTGGGGGCTGCTTTCCAATTTTCCAGTACACACTGATGCTGTTTTTCCCCTTTTGGTGTTCTTTAATTGTGTTAATTGCATGCAATACTGCCCTTGAATATGGATGGAAGATAGAAAACCTTTTGCTTTCCATTCTTTTCAATGGCACTACAAGTCGTGCACCTTATACAGCCGCGATGTTAAAAAAAAAAAAAAAAAAAAAAAAAAAAAAAATCACATAAGGGTCATTTGTGCCCTTTTCCTTCTGGCACCTCCATGCTTTTTGGTAAAAATACTTACCCCTCAGTATTCGCAGGTATCGTATTTCTCGCAGCTTGGACTGTCCCTTCCTTTGTCTCATCTTCAGGATTTATATTGTCCATAATATTGTCGCTGGACAATGGTCCGCTGGCTCGTCAGCCTTTTGTTCTCCAGTGTTTGTGTTGCATATAGTTATTTATATCACATGGTGTTGTCTGTGCAGGTGTGCATATTTATGTATATGTATGTGGGTGTGCATATTTATGTATGTGGGTGTGCATATTTATGTACCGTATGTGGGTGTGTTATCATATGATTATGTACATGTAACATTCCCCCTTCCTGATTCAGCTTTTGCTGCGGGCTATACTTATTTACTTTGCTGTGTGCACAGACAGCTCTCCTTATATTATTTGTATTGTCAGGTTCCCGATGACTTTATGACATATACATGTACCTTGGATTGAATTATGTACATATTTATATAGCCAACGCCTTCATCTTCCATACATTTATATCCAGTGCCATGGACTCGGTCTGGGTCTCTTACTAATCCAGCATTCCTTGTATATCGCTCTATATGTGCTCTGCGCCTGATCTCCTCTGACATCCTCACACAGGCGCTATCGATTCTCTTCTGACCGTGGCGTCCTTTCAGATTGGTTAAATATGTTACGGATCACAGAGTCTCCTCATCAAGACTACGCAAGCTTGCGTAGTTGGTTAGGATTTGGTCTTCCTGCGTATGTGCAGGCTGTAAAACACTCATGTCTCCCTCTCCTTCATGAATCCACCTTTTAACACCACTGATTCATTTTGGGTTATTATGATTTCATTATATAGGACCCTTCTATGGTTGTAAGACACACTCACCCCCGAGAAAGCCGTGCTGAGCAGCGACACGCTCACCCCTGATGAAGCCGTGCTGAGCGGCGACACGCTCACCCCTGATGAAGCCGTGCTGAGCGGCGACACGCTCACCCCTGATGAAGCCGTGCTGAGCGGCGACACGCTCACCCCTGACAAAGCCGTGCAGAGCGGCGACACGTGTTTTCAAAAGGTACCCTATATCTTATAGAGTTTTCCTAGCAGGATTTTGTTTCACTTGTTTGTTACTCTTATTGGATAGGGGTATGTGAGATATATATATATATATATATATATATAAATTTTCTCTGCTTACACATCACACATAGGTCTGTCAGCCTTTATTGTATTTTAATGTTTTTAATGGTGTGTGTTTTTTGATACCAACAAAAATTATATTATTGGTGTGCACAACGTTTTTGCAGAGCCTTCCTTCTCTCTTCTTTTGTTCCTTGTCCTCTCTGCATATTGTGGCACCCATGTTGGTCATTTTTTTGAGGTATATCGGTGCACCCCGTTCTCTCTCTCTTAACAATGAGTCATGGCCTCAATCGCCTCCATCCACTTTTCATCCATGGCCAAACACTGACTGTTCTTGTCCAATACATCAACTGGAAGTAGTTGTTAGTGATGACATAACTTCCTTAACCCCTGGGCTGTGGTTAAGGGAACTAAGGGGCATAAAAGATTAAGGTTTCACATACAGAATTTAAGAGCCACCATGTGAAAGCTTAAATGTTGCGGTGGTGGAGCAGGTACCCAAGTTGAGAACTGACGGACTGATGGTGTCGCTGTCAGCGGTAACATCATTCTGCTGTGACTAGGAGTGAGGTTGACATACTGTATATTCCATTATGTCCTCCTCTTCCTCTTTACAAATACGCTGGCTTGAGGCAAAGAAAGCTAATTGTGACTTGTGATTGGTAGAAGTACTGCCCAGACAGCTGGCGTCAGTGCTGCTGCTTGTGGCTCCCACTTTCTTAGGGCCAGCTGCCATATTATGCTCATTTTTTTTTTACATGAGCACATCCTTTTTCACTGTATAGTTTTTACTGCACTAGATTTCACTTTTGTGCTACGACGTCTTCTCACTATCTAGATTCACCAGAAAATGGCTGCTGCATTCCCTGCCTCAGCTTTTATACAGGCTGTGATAATACTGAGATCACATGAGAGCTCCCTAGCTCTGCAATAGGTTTAATGTCAGCACGCACTTTAGTCTTAGCACATGAGGTAAATTGCTAAAACCCGGGCAGTTTGAACATATTGCAAAGTACAAAAAGATGGACACAAATTCACAAGTCGTCAATTTGCTCATCTCTAAATACAAGTAACTATGGGAGGGGGCAAGGACTATAGGGGCACGGTGTGATGGCTGCCCCCATCATCCACACAGATATAAGAGAAGGATAAAAGACCCCACCTTAAGGACCCAACTGAAGCCAAACTTTGGGTGCATGAATTCGATGAGGCGCAGCAGCCACTCTAAGGTCCTGATGTCTCCATCAAATCTGTCCCGGAGATCGATGTACTGGACCTGAAGGAGACGTGATGGACGATGATGACACTGCACCCAGCACAGCTCTGCTACATCACTACTCAAGCAGAAGAAATCTCACCTTCACCGCCACCTCAGTGCCATCATGTAATGTTGCCCTGTGAACCTGGGCGAGGCTGGCTGCCGCCATCGGGTGAGGATCAAATTTCTGGAAGAGATGCTCCGCCGGTGCTCCGAAGTCCTCCCGGAGGATCTCATTCACCTGTATGCAACCCCCAGTCATCAGAGTGTAAACCTCAACACACACACACACACACACACACACACACACACACACACCAACTCCCAGCAGTTATACGACAACCCTCATCAGTCACACGGTAATCCCCTCCCATCAGAGGACAACCTTCAACAGTCACACGGTAACCGCCTCCCATCAGAGGACAACCCTCATCAGTCTCAAGGTAACCCCCTCCCATCAGAGGACAACCCTCATCAGTCCCACGGTAACCCCCTCCCATCAGAGGACAACCCTCATCAGTCACACGGTAACCCCCTCCCATCAGAGGACAACACACGGTAACCCCCTCCCATCAGATGACAACCCTCATCAGTCACACCGTAACCCCCTCCCATCAGATGACAACCCTCATCAGTCACACCGTAACCCCCTCCCATCAGATGACAACCCTCATCAGTCACACCGTAACCCCCTCCCATCAGATGACAACCCTCATCAGTCACACCGTAACCCCCTCCCCTCAGATGACAACCCTCATCAGTCACACCGTAACCCCCTCCCATCAGATGACAACCCTCATCAGTCACCCGGTAACCCCCTCCCATCAGATGACAACCCTCATCAGTCACCCAGTAACCCCCTCCCATCAGAGGACAACCCTCAGTTACACGGTAACCCCCTCCCATCAGAGGACAACCCTCAGTCACACGGTAACCCCCTCCCATCAGAGAACAAACCCTTATCAGTCCCACAATAACCTCTGCCCGGGGACAATTATGTATTACTATTACCGAGCTCCTTACCTCATTGGTCCTCCGGGGCAGCGCCTGGTCCTCCAGGACCCGCAAGGTATTCACATACTCTGGGGGCAGCAGATGGTTGAAGGTGCAAAGACCTTGTCCTAACTTGATATAAAGACCTCCATTCATCACCGCTCCATCCACTAACCTGTCCGCTGTTCGCTGGTGGCACTGGGACATTATGGCTCCATATACAGGACTGTTCTACAAGAAGACCGGACAGCCACCGTCAGTACGAGGAAGGGTCTACAGCCCTGCAGATATGGGGAGCAATCACCAACCTGCCCGCCTGCTCACCTCCTCTTCTTTACTAAGAATAACATTCCTCGTCCACCAGTAATCAATGGAGATCTGAGAAGCGACCACTAATGATCTAGAAGATAGAAAGTAAGCGGGATGGGTCAGACTAAAGATCCACATGTCTGATAATTCTGTACAACCAGAATACACTTAATACTTCAATATCTACACAATGATGATCAGATGTACATACTGATCAAACTGAAATCAGCCATCCATTATAACACATCAAGCCCATCATCTCAAGATATCAACTGTCTATAGCAACCAACCAAGCTCATAATTTTCAGAGATTAGCCATCCACGGCAACCAACAAAGCTCATCATCTCAAGAGATCAGCTGTTCATACCAACCAAGCCCATCATCTCCAGAGATCTGCTATCTATAATGACAAACCAAGCTCATCTCCATAAATCGACCGTCCATAGCAACCAACCAAGCGCATTACCTCCAGAGATTAGCCATCCATAGCAACCAACCAAGCGCATTACCTCCAGAGATTAGCCATCCAGAGCAACCAACCTCATTACCTCCACAGATCAGTCGTCCATAATGACCAACCAGGTTCATCATCTCCGAAGATCAGCCATCCATACCAACCAATGAAGCCCATCATCTCCAGAGATCATTTGTCCATACCAACCAACCCCTTTACCTCCAGAGGTCAGCCATCCATAGCAACCAACCAAGCCCATCATCTCCAGAGATCTGCTGTCCATAATGAAAAACCAAGCTCATCTCCATAAATAGGCCGTCCATAGCAACCAACCAAGCGCATTACCTCCAGAGATTAGTCGTCCATGACAAACCAGGCTCATCATCTCCGAATATCAGCCGTCCATACCAACCAATGAAGCCCATCATCTCCAGAGATCATTTGTCCATACCAACCAACCCCTTTACCTCCAGAGATCAGCCGTCCATAGCAACCAATCAAGCTCATCTCCAGAGATCAGCCGTCCATACCATCCAAACAATCCCCTTACCACCAGAGATCAGCTGTCCATGGCAACCAAGCAAACTTATCTCCACAGATCATCCATATCAACCAAGTTCATCATCTCCAGAGATCCATAATCAACCAAGCCCATATTCTTCTCAGCATGGCATATAAGGACAACATTTATATCACTATATAATAACCTGGCGGCAGAGAACTACAAGGGATGTGTCCTCAATAACAGCTCCTGGCTGCACCACCATGTATGGGGAAAGCCTGAACCGTCCCCCTGGGAGCTCAGACCATTGGGTGCAGGCCCCAACACATGATACCTGAGCCGTCCTCACCTGCAGAACCGCAGAATCCCCTGCAGCGAGATCCGAATCTTCCTCCTCTGGGGCACATCAGAGCTGTAATACACAAGGGCCCCTACTGACGGGGTCCCAACCAAGACACCTAAACAGGTGATCTGGAACCATCCACGTGGGGGTGAGCTACAAGGAAAACAGGAGTTCAGAGGAAATCTGGATCTGTACCTGATGGATTTCAAAGCGTACAAATGAGTTATTGTGAAACCGATATAACAGAGTAGACCTCTATACACACCACACGAGCTCTGTATACCGCACCCCCCATTACCCCTACCACTGTTACTGGGGTCTCACCACAGCCTTGACTACAAATCATGGATGTGCAGCACACAAATAGTTAATAAAGCACAAAGCTTAAAATAAGGACACAGCCCTGACCGCCACTTATCTCCACATCTGTCCTCCACATCACAGCAAGTCTGCCAGGAATCTGGGACAGGGGGTCTCTGCGCAATCACCCACAGGAGACAGGAAAGTATGGAGGTCTCATGGGGAGAAAAAGCCGAGAGGAGCAGTTTTAGAGTGCTTACTAACCGAGGATAAAAGACAGCAGGAGGTCTCCTGAGCGCTCTGTACTATCGGAGAGGTGACAGCAGAAGCTCTCCTGAGATCTCAGCAGTAAGGCAGAGGAGACAGGCAGGAGATCTCCTGAGAGCTCAGCACTAAGACAGAGGAGACGAGCAGATCTCCTGAGATCTCAGCAGTAAGGCAGAGGAGACAGGCAGGAGATCTCCTGAGAGCTCAGCACTAAAGCAGAAGAGACGGACAGGAAGTCTAATGAGAGCTCAGCACTAAGGCAGAAGAGACAGGCAGGAGGTCTCCTGAAAGCTCTGTACTATGGGAGAGGAGATGAACAGGAGGTCTCCTGAAAGCACTGTACTATGGGAGAGGAGATGAACAGGAGGTCTCCTGAAAGCACTGTACTATGGGAGAGGAGATGAACAGGAGGTCTCCTGAAAGCACTGTACTATGGGAGAGGAGATGGGCAGGAGGTCTCCTGAGAGCTCTGTACTATGGGAGAGGAGATGGGCAGGAGGTCTCCTGATAGCTCTGTACTATGGGAGAGGAGATGAACAGGAGGTCTCCTGAAAGCACTGTACTATGGGAGAGGAGACGGGTAGGATATCTCCTGAGAGCTCAGTACTGTGGGAGAGGAGACGGACAGGTCTCCTGAGAGATCAGCATTAAGGCAGAGGAGACAGGCAGGAGGTCTCCTGAGAGCTCAGTACTGTGGGAGAGGAGACGGACAGGAGGTCTCCTGAGAGATCAGCATTAAGGCAGAGGAGACGGACAGGTCTCCTGAGAGATCAGCATTAAGGCAGAGGAGACAGGCAGGAGGTCTCCTGAGAGCTCAGTACTGTGGGAGAGGAGACGGGCAGGAGGTCTCCTGAGAGATCAGCATTAAGGCAGAGGAGACGGACAGGTCTCCTGAGAGATCAACATTAAGGCAGAGGAGACAGGCAGGAGGTCTCCTGAGAGCTCAGTACTGTGGGAGAGGAGACGGGCAGGAGGTCTCCTGAGAGCTCAGTACTGTGGGAGAGGAGACGGACAGGAGGTCTCCTGAGAGATCAGCATTAAGGCAGAGGAGACGGGCAGGAGGTCTCCTGAGAGCGCAGTACTGAGAGAAGATGGGCAGGAGGCCTACTCAGAGCTCAGTAGAGAGAGAAGAGGTAAACAGGAGGTCTCCTGAGACCTCAGTACTAAGGCTATGTGCGCACTAGAGATGAAACTTCTGGGAGTGAAGATTTGCTGAACTCCGGAAAAAATCCGCGGCAAAACCGCATGCGGATTTGCCGCGGAATTGCCGCGATTTTCCCGCGGGTGGTTCCCTGCGGATTTTTGCAGGCTGTACTGCAGAAATCCGCGGGATACCTGCGGATTTAATGGACATGTTCATTTTCTCAAGAAAGTTTCTCGAGAAATTTCCGCACCGAAACTTTCTTGAGAAAAATCCGCACCAGTGCGCACAGCTTTTTTTTTTTCTCATAGAATTTCATGGGAAATGTCTGCACAAAGATTGCAGACATTTCTCAAGAAATTTCCGCGGCAAATCCGCGGGTAAATCCGCGGGTATTTTGCTCTAGTGCGCACATAGCCTAAGGTAGAAGAGACTGGTAAGAGCTCCTGAGAAAATAAACGGCTTTTCAGTGCAGGCAAAACCCTACACACCGGATATGGAGTCTTCACACAAGAGGCCTTCTTACCTCCACACACAGACACATATTGAATCACCTGGACTTTCTTATGTCCACCATACCACGCCCGGAGGTGGGGATATGTGAGCAACCCGTCACACCCATCTCTCTGGCTGCTCGTAAACAGTGATGGGCGAGTGTGCTCGCCACAACTCGTGACTTGATCGAGCCGCAAGCATCCGAGTTTGAAAATGCTTGAGTTTTCCAGTGACTTTAATTATACTCGGCAATCGAGTTGTTTCGGAGAAATCCGATGTTCGATCGAGTAACAAGCAGTGGTGAGCACGCTCACCTTCGTCACTACACGTAAACCCAGCCCTGTCGTGCCCTTTTAACACTCTCAGTACTATACATGCTGGAGATTACATCACTGAGGATAACCACCTTTTTGATACACATCTCCCCTCCATGACGTGTCCAGTGGCCATTCTTACATCGCTTAAATCTGAAGTCTATGAGTTCACCCAGTGGAGGGTAGGGTCTCATGGTCTCTTACCCCGGTGTCTGGGTGCTGAGTCTCCTCACGGTCAGACACATTTTGGGGCGACATCTCAGTAGAGCGCTGTGAGAGCCACATAACAGAAGCTGCCAAAGAGAAAAACATTACATCGGACCGTGCAAACATCGCCCCTACCCTGAGGCTGAAAGCCTCCACCCAAAAATCCCCACAATGTGTGGTGTCCACATAAGAGCGATACGACAGAACACAGGGGCAGGAAGTGTTATGGGATCCAGGCATGGAGGAGGCCCTGCTGAAAGCATTGGAGACGTTTAGGCTATGTGCCCACGCTGCGGATTTTGCGCGGATTTTGCCGCGGATTTCCCGAAAATCTGCAGCAGCGGCACTTCCAAGCCATTTCAATGGCATTTTGGAAATGCTGTGTTCATGCTGCGGATTTTTCCGCTGCGGATTTGCCGCGGATTTTGATCCGGAAAAATCTGCAGCATGTCAATTGTTTGGTGCAGATTTGGTGCGGATTTTTGGTTTTGAATGGGGAAAAAAGAAAAAAAAAAATCCGCATCAAAATCCGCGGCAAATCCGCGGGTGCGGATTTGCCGCGAAAGTCGCGGATTTTCAGGCAGAAAAATCCGCAGGTACATTCTACCGTGGACACATAGCCTTATAATCCAGTCAATAATGATCCGGTCACTGACAACCCTCAGGAGACCGCGCAGCCCCCAGTAATACGAAAGAACAACACTGCATGGTGATATGGAGGCAGTCTGACAAAGCCACATGCGATCTGCAGAGAACGGACCATACAGACGGGAGGACACAACCTCAGTGATCCTGTCTGAGAGGCTCTTCTCTGTCCTCCTCCCTGGACTCTGTCCTCCCCCCTCGACTTTCCACTCTGTCCTCCTCCACCACCTCCCTCCACTTTCCACTCTGTCCTCGTCCTCCTCCCTTCACTTACCACTCTGTCCTCGTCCTCCTCCCTCCACTTACCACTCTGTCCTCCTCCCTCCACTTACTACTCTGTCCTCCTCCCTCCACTTACCACTCTATCCTCCTCCTCCTCCCTCCACTTACCACTCTGACCTCCTCCCTCCACTTACCACTCTGACCTCCTCCCTCCACTTACCACTCTGTCCTCCTCCCTCCACTTACCACTCTGTCCTCCTCCCTCCACTTACCACTCTGTCCTCCTCCCTCCACTTACCACTCTGTCCTCCTCCCTCCACTTACCACTCTGTCCTCCTCCCTCCACTTACCACTCTGTCCTCCTCCCTCCACTTACCACTCTGTCCTCCTCCTCCTCCCTCCACTTACCACTCTGTCCTCCTCCCTCCACTTACCACTCTGTCCTCCTCCCTCCACTTACCACTCTGTCCTCCTCCCTCCACTTACCACTCTGTCCTCCTCCCTCCACTTACCACTCTGTCCTCCTCCCTCCACTTACCACTCTGTCCTCCTCCCTCCACTTACCACTCTGTCCTCCTCCCTCCACTTACCACTCTGTCCTCCTCCCTCCACTTACCACTCTGTCCTCCTCCCTCCACTTACCACTCTGTCCTCCTCCCTCCACTTACCACTCTGTCCTCCTCCTCCTCCCTCCACTTACCACTCTGACCTCCTCCCTCCACTTACCACTCTGACCTCCTCCCTCCACTTACCACTCTGACCTCCTCCCTCCACTTACCACTCTGACCTCCTCCCTCCACTTACCACTCTGACCTCCTCCCTCCACTTACCACTCTGTCCTCCTCCCTCCACTTACCACTCTGTCCTCCTCCCTCCACTTACCACTCTGTCCTCCTCCCTCCACTTACCACTCTGTCCTCCTCCCTCCACTTACCACTCTGTCCTCCTCCCTCCACTTACCACTCTGTCCTCCTCCCTCCACTTACCACTCTGTCCTCCTCCCTCCACTTACCACTCTGTCCTCCTCCCTCCACTTACCACTCTGTCCTCCTCCCTCCACTTACCACTCTGTCCTCCTCCCTCCACTTACCACTCTGTCCTCCTCCCTCCACTTACCACTCTGTCCTCCTCCCTCCACTTACCACTCTGTCCTCCTCCCTCCACTTACCACTCTGACCTCCTCCCTCCACTTACCACTCTGACCTCCTCCCTCCACTTACCACTCTGACCTCCTCCCTCCACTTACCACTCTGACCTCCTCCCTCCACTTACCACTCTGACCTCCTCCCTCCACTTACCACTCTGACCTCCTCCCTCCACTTACCACTCTGACCTCCTCCCTCCACTTACCACTCTGACCTCCTCCCTCCACTTACCACTCTGACCTCCTCCCTCCACTTACCACTCTGACCTCCTCCCTCCACTTACCACTCTGACCTCCTCCCTCCACTTACCACTCTGACCTCCTCCCTCCACTTACCACTCTGACCTCCTCCCTCCACTTAGTACTCTGTCCTCCTCCCTCCACTTACCACTCTTTCCTCCTCCTCCTCCACTTACCACTCTTTCCTCCTCCTCCTCCACTTACCACTCTTTCCTCCTCCCCCCTCCACTTACCACTCTTTCCTCCTCCCCCCTCCACTTACCACTCTTTCCTCCTCCCCCCTCCACTTACCACTCTTTCCTCCTCCCCCCTCCACTTACCACTCTTTCCACCTCCCCCCCTCCACTTACCACTCTTTCCTCCTCCCCCCTCCACTTACCACTCTTTCCTCCTCCCCCCTCCACTTACCACTCTTTCCTCCTCCCCCCTCCACTTACCACTCTTTCCTCCTCCCCCCTCCACTTACCACTCTTTCCTCCTCCCCCCTCCACTTACCACTCTTTCCTCCTCCCCCCTCCACTTACCACTCTTTCCTCCTCCTCCTCCCTCCACTTACCACTCTTTCCTCCTCCTCCTCCCTCCACTTACCACTCTTTCCTCCTCCTCCTCCCTCCACTTACCACTCTTTCCTCCTCCTCCTCCCTCCACTTACCACTCTTTCCTCCTCCTCCTCCCTCCACTTACCACTCTTTCCTCCTCCTCCTCCCTCCACTTACCACTCTTTCCTCCTCCTCCTCCCTCCACTTACCACTCTTTCCTCCTCCTCCTCCCTCCACTTACCACTCTTTCCTCCTCCTCCTCCCTCCACTCACCACTCTTTCCTCCTCCTCCTCCCTCCACTCACCACTCTTTCCTCCTCCTCCTCCCTCCACTCACCACTCTTTCCTCCTCCTCCTCCCTCCACTCACCACTCTTTCCTCCTCCTCCTCCCTCCACTCACCACTCTTTCCTCCTCCTCCTCCCTCCACTCTTTCCTCCTCCTCCCTCCACTTACCACTCTTTCCTCCTCCTCCTCCCTCCACTTACCACTCTTTCCTCCTCCCTCCACTTACCACTCTTTCCTCCTCCTCCTCCCTCCACTTACCACTCTTTCCTCCTCCTCCCCCGCCCTCACATCTTCCAATCTGTCCTCCTCCTCCACTCCTCACTCAGTTGGTCACTCAGTCCCCCGGTGACCCGGTCGCTCATTCTCTGTTCCTCGGTCTCTTTGTGACCCAGTCCCTGTCTCTGTTCCTCGGTTTCTGTGTGACACTGTCCCTCAGTCTCTGTGACGCAGTCCACATTGCTCAGTGTCTCTGTTCCTCGGTCTGTGTGTGACCCGGTCCCTGTCCCTTGGTCTCTGTTCCACAGTCTCTATGTGGCCCGGTCCCTGCCTCTCGGTCTCTATTCCTCGGTCTGTGTGAGACCCGGTCCCTGTCTCTCGGTCTGTGTGACCCCGGTCGCTGTCTCTGTTGCTCAGTGTCTCTTTCCTCGGTCTCTGTGTGACCCAGTCGCTTGTCTCTGTTGCGCCTCTGTCCTCTGTCACTGTTGCTCAGTGCCTCTGTCCCTCGGTCTCTGTTGCTCAGTGCCTCGGTCTCTGTTGCTCAGTGTCTGTGTGACCCGATCCCTGTCTCTCGGTCTCTGTGTGACCCGGTCGCTGTCTCTGTTGCTCAGTGTCTGTGTGACCTGGTCCCTGTCTCTCGGTCTCTGTGTGACCCGGTCCCTGTCTCTGTTGCTCAGTGCCTCTGTCCTCGGTCTCTGTTGCTCAGTGTCTCTGTGTGACCCGGTCCCTGTCTCTGTTCATCGGTCCCTGTCTCTCGGTCTCTGTTCATCGGTCCCTGTCTCTCGGTCTCTGTTCCTCGGTCCCTGTTGCTCAGTGCCTCTGTCCTCGGTATCTGTTGCTCAGTGTCTGTGTGTGACCCGGTCGCTGTCTCTGTTCCTCGGTCTCTGTATGACTCGGTCGCTGTCTCTGTTCCTCGGTCTCTGTATGACCCGGTCGCTGTCTCTGTTGCTCAGTGTCTCTGTATGACCCGGTCGCTGTCTCTGTTGCTCAGTGTCTCTGTATGACCCGGTCGCTGTCTCTGTTGCTCAGTGTCTCTGTATGACCCGGCCGCTGTCTCTGTTCCTCGGTCTCTGTATGACCCGGTCGCTGTCTCTGTTCCTCGGTCTCTGTATGACCCGGTCGCTGTCTCTGTTGCTCAGTGTCTCTGTGTGTCCCGGTCGCTGTCTCTGTTGCTCAGTGTCTCTGTGTGTCCCGGTCGCTGTCTCTGTTCCTCGGTCTCTGTATGACCCGGTCGCTGTCTCTGTTGCTCAGTGTCTCTGTATGACCCGGTCGCTGTCTCTGTTCCTCGGTCTCTGTATGACCCGGTCGCTGTCTCTGTTGCTCAGTGTCTCTGTGTGTCCCGGTCGCTGTCTCTGTTGCTCAGTGTCTCTGTGTGTCCCGGTCGCTGTCTCTGTTGCTCAGTGTCTCTGTGTGACCCGGTCGCTGTCTCTGTTGCTCAGTGTCTCTGTGTGTCCCGGTCGCTGTCTCTGTTGCTCAGTGTCTCTGTGTGACCCGGTCGCTGTCTCTGTTGCTCAGTGTCTCTGTGTGACCCGGTCGCTGTCTCTGTTGCTCAGTGTCTCTGTGTCCCGGTCGCTGTCTCTGTACTTCAGTCTCTGTGTCCGCACTCACCGGTGTCGAAATCATCTCTGAAGCTTCTGGTCATGTGACTACGCAGACTCTCAATGGTACACCACGCCCCCTATGCGCTATTGGTCGAACACAAGAACTAGAGATCAGCTGATCGCCACCCCACGTGATTTCTTCTGCGCCTCCAAGGAGACAACAGAACGGCGGGAAAGACGAAGCTGAGGTAACTGGTGCCTGAGTGACAGCCGCTGCCGAGAGCGCGAGCCCTGCACGTGTGAGGGAGGAGCGCAGCCCCCTCCTCCGGCCTCTTAGCGTTAGTGATGGGCAGTCCGGCTCTTTTTGATGAGCCGGCTCATTCGGCTCGGCTCACCAAAAAGAATCGGCTCTTTCGGCTCAAAAAACGGCTCTTTTTTTAAAAAAAACCCTCTGCTCCACCTTGTGATGATACAGAACCTCCCCTGTACATTGGGAACCTCATTCTACACCCTTGTATGTATCTAGTGAAGCAGTAAAAACAGTTTTCAGCATTATGGTTTCCGTTTCCTCAGATTGTCAGCTCTTCTGGACAGGGCCCTCGCTCCTCTTTTATGTGGTGTTTTTTGTACATGTCCTTTCTACATTAGTCACTGCTCTGATATGTGTCGCTCCTACAAAAGATTATAATTCCTGAAAATAAAGGCGAGTTGCAATTACTGCGCTGCCTGTCACTATATGTGCAACCAGGGCTGTATTTTGCCTTCGTGCTGCCCTAGGCACTTTAAGTGGTCGCGCCCCTTAGTGACAACGTAAAACTGAGTTTTCGCACACGACATCTGTTTAAGGCAGATCTACTCTGTAAAACACTTTAAAAAGTATCAAGGAGAAACGAAGGGCACTAACTTCCCCCCCCCCCAATGGGGATCACCACAGGCACAGCAAAACAGCATGAGTATAAAATATTCCCACCGTCCCCACTTATATACTGTGACTGTCACACTGCCCCTAATAAACTACACACTGCCCTCCCTTATAAATTATACCCACCACACCTTCCTCAATTATGAAATATGATCTGCACACTGTCCTCACATCATGCTGCCCCCTCCTCACAATGTCCCATGCATGCTGCTCCCTCCTCACAGTGTCCCATGCATGCTGCCCCCTCCTCACAATGTCCCATGCATGCTGCCCCCTCCTCACAGTGTCCCATGCATGCTTCCCCCTCCTCACAATGTCCCATGCATGCTGCCCCCTCCTCACAATGTCCCATGCATGCTGCTCCCTCCTCACAATGTCCCATGCATGCTGCCCCCTCCTCACAGTGTCCCATGCATGCTTCCCCCTCCTCACAATGTCCCATGCATGCTGCCCCCTCCTCACAATGTCCCATGCATGCTGCTCCCTCCTCACAATGTCCCATGCATGCTGCCCCCTCCTCACAGTGTCCCATGCATGCTTCCCCCTCCTCACAATGTCCCATGCATGCTGCCCCCTCCTCACAATGTCCCATGCATGCTGCCCCCTCCTCACAATGTCCCATGCATGCTGCTCCCTCCTCACAATGTCCCATGCATGCTGCTCCCTCCTCACAATGTCCCATGCATGCTGCCCCCTCCTCACAATGTCCCATGCATGCTGCCCCCTCCTCACAATGTCCCATGCATGCTGCTCCCTCCTCACAGTGTCCCATGCATGTTGCCCCCTCCTAACAATGTCCCATGCATGCTGCCCCCTCCTAACAATGTCCCATGCATGCTGCCCCCTCCTCACAGTGTCCCATGCATGCTGCCCCCTCCTCACAATGTCCCATGCATGCTGCCCTCTCCTCACAATGTCCCATGCATGCTGCTCCCTCCTCACAATGTCCCATGCATGCTGCTCCCTCCTCACAATGTCCCATGCATGCTGCTCCCTCCTCACAGTGTCCCATGCATGTTGCCCCCTCCTAACAATGTCCCATGCATGCTGCCCCCTCCTAACAATGTCCCATGCATGCTGCCCCCTCCTCACAGTGTCCCATGCATGCTGCCCCCTCCTCACAATGTCCCATGCATGCTGCCCTCTCCTCACAATGTCCCATGCATGCTGCTCCCTCCTCACAGTGTCCCATGCATGCTGCCCCCTCCTCACAATGTCCCATGCATGCTGCTCCCTCCTCACAATGTCCCATGCATGCTGACCCCTCCTCACAATGTCCAATGCATGCTGCCCCCTCCTCACAATGTCCCATGTATGCTGCCCCCTCCTCACAATGTCCAATGCATGCTGCCCCCTCCTCACAGTGTCCCATGCATGCTGCCCCCTCCTCACAGTGTCCCATGCATGCTGCCCCCTCCTCATAGTGTCCCATGCATGCTGCCCCCTCCTCACAGTGTCCCATGCATGCTGCCCCCTCCTCACAGTGTCCCATGCATGCTGCCCCCTCCTCACAGTGTCCCATGCATGCTGCCCCCTCCTCACAGTGTCCCATGCATGCTGCCCCCTCCTCACAGTGTCCCATGCATGCTGCCCCCTCCTCACAGTGTCCCATGCATGCTGCCCCCTCCGCACAGTGTCCCATGCATGCTGCCCCCTCCTCACAGTGTCCCATGCATGCTGCCCCCTCCTCACAGTGTCCCATGCATGCTGCCCCCTCCTCACAATGTCCCATGCATGCTGCCCCCTCCTCACAGTGTCCCATGCATGCTGCCCCCTCCTCACAGTGTCCCATGCATGCTGCCCCCTCCGCACAGTGTCCCATGCATGCTGCCCCCTCCTCACAGTGTCCCATGCATGCTGCCCCCTCCTCACAGTGTCCCATGCATGCTGCCCCCTCCTCACAGTGTCCCATGCATGCTGCCCCCTCCTCACAGTGTCCCATGCATGCTGCCCCCTCCTCACAGTGTCCCATGCATGCTGCCCCCTCCTCACAGTGTCCCATGCATGCTGCCCCCTCCTCACAGTGTCCCATGCATGCTGCCCCCTCCTCACAATGTCCCATGCATGCTGCCCTCTCCTCACAATGTCCCATGCATGCTGCCCCCTCCTCACAATGTCCCATGCATGCTGCCCCCTCCTCACAATGTCCCATGCATGCTGCCCCCTCCTCACAATGTCCCATGCATGCTGCCCCCTCCTCACAATGTCCCATGCATGCTGCCCCCTCCTCACAATGTCCCATGCATGCTGCCCCCTCCTCACAATGTCCCATGCATGCTGCTCCCTCTTCACAATGTCCCATGCATGCTGCCCCCTCTTCACAATGTCCCATGCATGCTGCCCCCTCCTCACAATGTCCCATGCATGCTGCCCCCTCCTCACAATGTCCCATGCATGCTGCTCCCTCTTCACAATGTCCCATGCATGCTGCCCCCTCCTCACAATGTCCCATGCATGCTGCCCCCTCCTCACAATGTCCCATGCATACTTCCCCCTCCTCACAATGTCCCATGCATGCTTCCCCCTCCTCACAGTGTCCCGTGCATGCTGCCTCTCTCCATGAGCTCCTAATGCTGCCTTCCTTTTTTCCATAATGACACCTCCATGCTGCCCCACTCATCATACTAAGACCACCACACTAGCGCTTATGCTGAGACACACACACACACACACACACACACACACACACACACACTACCCCACTCTTGATATTGACTCCCCTACATTGTTCCACTCCATACTGAGCCCACACATGCTGCCACTTCTCCATAATGAGCTCCCAATGCTGCCCCCCTCTTATTCTGAGTCCTTACACTCCCCCCCATCGATAGTGTCATTGCACTATCCCTCAACCCTTGTCCTCTGTCTCTAGCATTGGCCCCTCTCTCTCATTCCCCCAGCAGCAGCCTCTCTCCCCCCGCCTCCAGCAGCAGCCTCTCCCCCAGCATCAGCCTCTCTCCCCCCAGCCTCCCCCAGCATCAGCCTCTCTCCCCCCAGCCTCCCTCAGCATCAGCCTCCCTGCTCCCAGCTTACCCCAGCATCAGCCTCTCTCCTCCCAGCCTCCCCCAGCATGAGCCTCCTCCAGCATCAGCCTCTCTCCTCCCAGCCTCCCCCAGCATCAGCCTCTCTCTTCCCAGCCTCCCCCAGCATCAGCCTCCCTGCTCCCAGCTTCCCCCAGCATCAGCCTCCCTGCTCCCAGCTTCCCCCAGCATCAGCCTCCCTCCTCCCAGCCTCCCCCAGCATGAGCCTCCTCCAGCATCAGCCTCTCTCCTCCCAGCCTCCCCCAGCATGAGCCTCCTCCAGCATCAGCCTCTCTCCTCCCAGCCTCCCCCAGTATCAGCCTCCCTGCTCCCAGCTTCCCCCAGCATCAGCCTCCCTGCTCCCAGCCTCCCCCAGCATCAGCCTCCCTCCTCCCAGCCTCCCCCAGCATCAGCCTCCCTCCTCCCAGCCTCCCTCCTCCCAGCCTCCCCCAGCATCAGCCTCCCTCCTCCCAGCCCCCCTCCTCCAAGCCTCCCTGAGCATCAGCCTCCCTCCTCCAAGCCTCCCCCTCCCAGCCTCCCCCAGCATCAGCCTCTCTCCTCCTAGCCTCCCCCAGCATCAGCCTCCCTACTCCCAGCTTCCCCCAGTATCAGCCTCACTCCTCCCAGCCTCAGCCTCTCTCTCTCCCCCCAGCCTCCCCCCCAGCCTCCCTCTCCCCTCAGCCTCCCCCAGCATCAGCCTCTCTCCTCTCAGCCTCTCTCTCCCCCCAGCCTCACCCCCAACCTCAGCCTCTCTCTCCCCCCAGCCTCCCCCCCAGCTTTAGCCTCTCTCTCCCCCCAGCCTCAGCCTCTCTCTCCCCCCCCAGCCTCCCCCCCCAGCCTTAGCCTTTCTCTCCCCCCAGCCTCTCCCCCCAGCCTCAGCCTCTTTCCCCCCAGCCTCAGCCTCTCTCTCCCCCCAGCCTCAGCCTCTCTCTCCCCCCAGCCTCAGCCTCTCTCTCCCCCCAGCCTCCCTCTCCCCCAGCCTCAGCCTCTCTCCCCCCAGCCTCAGCGTCTCTCTCCCCCAGCCTCCCTCTCCCCCAGCCTCAGCCTCTCTCCCCCCAGCCTCAGATAATCACAGTTAGCACAGGCATTTCTGAGTATGCAGTGCGCCCCTCCCCCCATCACATAGAAATGCCTGTGCTTACTGCTAATTGTGAGTATGAATGCAGTGCACCCCTCCCCCCATCACATACAGTTAGCACAGGCATTTCTGAGTATGCAGTGCGCCCCTCCCCCATCACATACAATTAGCAGTAAGCACAGGCATTTCTGAGTATGCAGTGCGCCCCTCCCCCCATCACATAGAAATGCCTGTGCTTACTGCTAATTGTGAGTATGAATGCAGTGCACCCCTCCCCCCATCACATACAGTTAGCACAGGCATTTCTGAGTATGCAGTGCGCCCCTCCCCCCATCACATACAATTAGCAGTAAGCACAGGCATTTCTGAGTATGCAGTGCACCCCTCCCCCCATCACATACAATTAGCAGTAAGCACAGGCATTTCTGAGTATGCATGCAGACTGCATGCATACTCAGAAATGCCTGTGCTTACTGCTAATTGTATGTGATGGGGGGAGGGGCGCACTGCATACTCAGAAATGCCTGTGCTAACTGTATGTGATGGGGGGAGGGGTGCACTGCATGATGCAGTGCACCCCTCCCTCCATCACATACAGTTAGCACAGGCATTTCTGAGTATGCTTTGCTCCCGTCCCCCCCATCACATACAGTTAGCAGTAAAGCCCCCCCTTCACATATAGACTGCTTATTACCTGCTCCGGACCCGGTGATTATCGTCACACTGGTGCCTGCTGTGAGCTCTGCACAGGGTTGGATGCCCCAGCTCTTGGCAAGAAGCTGATTGGAGCGCGCGTGTTGTGACCCCGGAAATGCAGCTGTCGGCAGTTCCGGGTTCAATAAGCTCCCTGTGCCCATTGCCTGCAGTGTATTTGTATCCGAGTTTAAAGACGCGGATACATACAAATCAATAGAGGGGCGCCCGTGCGCCCAACACAACACCCCCCTTTACCCCGACACCCCCCCCCTCCCGCGAAAAGACTGCGGATTTAGTGGGATAGGTTAAAAAAAAAAAATAAAAAAATAATATTTTTTTTTTTTTTTTTTTTTTTTTTTGCTGCTAGAAGGCGCCGCCCCCCCGCATCGCGCCGCCCTAGGCACCGGACCACAGGTGCCTAGTGGTAAATACGGCCCTGTGTGCAACACACACACACTGTACATACTGAACACAAAGGACACACATACACACACACATTGTACA
The DNA here is from genome assembly GCF_048569485.1 of Anomaloglossus baeobatrachus. NCBI lineage: Eukaryota > Metazoa > Chordata > Amphibia > Anura > Aromobatidae > Anomaloglossus > Anomaloglossus baeobatrachus. The sequence continues at coordinate 15,129,270 of NC_134358.1, read as the reverse complement.
CACATACTGTACATACTGAATACAAAGGACACATACATACACACATTGTACACACACACTGTACATACTGAACACAAAGGACACACATACATACACACATTGTACACACATACTGCACGCACACCAAAATATGGAAGCATAGGATACTGAATAGCAAAATCAGTTTATTACAACACAACCTGGAACAGAAATGTTTAAATGCTAACATAGCATGGGTCCACCTTCTGCTGGGGGTGCACAGCACTACAAGTCCCAGCAAGTGGAACACAATATGGCAATGCAACACTAGTTACATACCAACTTTTTTAACAGTTAAGTGACAATAAATGTCATTGAGGTAGTATTGCACATAAAACAAATGTATAGAGGTTGTCCTGACTAACATTGATGGCCTGGCCTTATTATAATAGGTAATCAATGTGTGATGGCTGGAGGGCGGATGTGCGGTATCTAGCCGCTGTCACTACATACAAGATGGAGCACCTTCATAACAGCAAATCTGGCCAACATTAAGAAGAGCTGATCATCCGAGGTGTCGGGTGCGGCCCTACAGCAATCACACATTGATCAACTAAAGCAGAGGTGAGGACCTCCAGGTCTGGAGGGTTGCAGGTCATGTGTCCAGGATTTCCTTATGGTACTGTCACACTGGTGGAGGATCGCCTCTGAACATGCCTGTAGTCCAGGCGAGGCAGGGGGCTATACTTTGTATGGCTCCCGTCATGTGTCAGAACACTATTGCTGCGTCACACGCGGCAATGTGTTCAGATCGCCTGCTCCTCATCGCCAGGTTTCCCAGCAATGCTAGGCAACCTCCGAATTCAGGAGATGAGCGGTGGCAGCGGGAAATTGCCCTGTCACACGAGGCGACACACTGGCGATGTCATTGTAACTTGACCATGCCTACTAAGTTGCAGCAACATCGCCAGTGATACCTCCCTGTCTGACGGGGTCTTTAGTATTGCACAGTTGATAATTGAATCATCTACACTGTGTGTGGCACTCAAGACCTGAAGTTTCCCATCTCTGAATTAAAGTAAGGGCCCTGTCACACATGTCGCTGATGACCGTGTGACCCCGCCCACCGCATCAACGTCACGGGTGAGATGTCATATGTGACGATCTCACCTGCGACTTCTCCTGCAATGTCGCTGTGTGATGCCATAGCATCACACCAGTGTCTCCAGGAGCTATAGTGCAGCTCCTGACGTCGCTGGTGTGAAGGTGTCACATGCAGCGATGTCGCTAGATTGCAGTTGCGTGGTTTTCGGTCCGGACCGAAAACTTCGCGACTGCGACCAGCGATAAATTGTGGGGCGATTTTGCCGGGTCACACGTGGCGATGCACTCACGATATCACCGCAGTGACATCGCTGTGGCGATATCGTGAGTCACATTAGGCTGCGGGGAAACCAGGAGAGGTAAGTACAGATTTATTTTTTAATGAGTACACGCTCGCCAGAGGATTATGGGGGAGGAGGGGGGTGCATTATAGTCTATGGCGAGTTGTGAGGCTGCATTATGCTATGTGGAAGGCTGTGAGGCTGCATTATACTATATGGAGGGCTGTGAGGCAGTATTATACTATATGGAGGATAATGGGGGTGCATTATTATAATTGGATGACTATGGGGGACTATGGGATGCATTATAATATATAAATGACTATGAGGGTACATCATTGTGATATATGGAGGAATATGGGGATGCGTTATAATAATTGGATGACTATGGTGGTGGGAGGGGAAGACCATATATACCAGGATAAGGGACATATATACATGGGGCCCATACATATGATCTGACCAACATGTGTGCGCGCGGAGTGTGACAGGTGGGGGAGTGCCCAGGTCTACATTTCACACTGTGGCTCACCAGACTCTAGTTACGCCACTGATAATTAGGAAGCGATACAAAAAAAAGTGTTTTATAGATGTGTGCAGATGTCAGATCTATTTACATCTAAAAAATACCAGGATTTGTAACAGAAATAGAAAAAAAGTCTTAACTGCGAGAATTGTGACACCGCAACGCCACAGACACATGCATATAGAGGCTAATGAATATGTTGTATGTAGTCACCAAACTAGTAAAAAAATATCAATTGTGGTCACAAAAAAAAATACACACACATGCACAGACACTCACACACACACACACACAGCAGCTTCCACTAAACATTGAAGGAATGGAGACATGGCTATTATCAATGATTTTCTCTTTTTTATGCCAGAAAGAAAACCTTACAGGGTTAAATGAACATGTCAGGGGTCCATTGTTATCAGCAAACAAGCTGAGCCCCTCTCCTCCTACACATTACCATATGTGCCAGTCGAGGTCAGAAAACTTAACCCTAGCACATCATTCCCTGGTACTCAATTGTGCCCACTGAACTAATGAAGAACCACTATGTGTGTATAGCTTTAAGTGTCAGCTCCTGCCCAGAGCTTGTGTTTACTTTACTCTTCTCCTTATCTCCTGCTTCCCCCTGAAGCAGAGAAAAAAAAAAAAAAGCGGCTCTTTATGGCTCCTTCACTTTGATGATTCGGCTCATATCGTTCACTTCAAAGAGCCGGCTCAAAGAATCGGCTCGTTCGCGAACGACACATCACTACTTAGCGTGCTGCAACCCCTCATGGCCTGTCTGTGGAGACATGGGTGCTCTCCTGTGGGGACACTGGGCTCAGCGGGTGCTCTCCTGTGGGGACACGGGGCTCAGCGGGTGCTCTCCTGTGGGGACACGGGGCTCAGCGGGTGCTCTCCTGTGGGGACACGGGGCTCAGCGGGTGCTCTCCTGTGGAGACACTGGGCTCAGCGGGTGCTCTCCTGTGGGGACACGGGGCTCAGTGGGTGCTCTCCTGTGGGGACACGGGGCTCAGTGGGTGCTCTCCTGTGGAGACACTGGGCTCAGCGGGTGCTCTCCTGTGGGGACACGGGGCTCAGCGGGTGCTCTCCTGTGGGGACACGGGGCTCAGCGGGTGCTCTCCTGTGGGGACACGGGGCTCAGCGGGTGCTCTCCTGTGGGGACACGGGGCTCAGCGGGTGCTCTCCTGTGGGGACACGGGGCTCAGCGGGTGCTCTCCTGTGGGGACACGGGGCTCAGCGGGTGCTCTCCTGTGGGGACACGGGGCTCAGCGGGTGCTCTCCTGTGGGGACACGGGGCTCAGCGGGTGCTCTCCTGTGGGGACACGGGGCTCAGCGGGTGCTCTCCTGTGGGGACACGGGGCTCAGCGGGTGCTCTCCTGTGGGGACACGGGGCTCAGCGGGTGCTCTCCTGTGGGGACACGGGGCTCAGCGGGTGCTCTCCTGTGGGGACACGGGGCTCAGCGGGTGCTCTCCTGTGGGGACACGGGGCTCAGCGGGTGCTCTCCTGTGGGGACACGGGGCTCAGCGGGTGCTCTCCTGTGGGGACACGGGGCTCAGCGGGTGCTCTCCTGTGGGGACACGGGGCTCAGCGGGTGCTCTCCTGTGGGGACACGGGGCTCAGCGGGTGCTCTCCTGTGGGGACACGGGGCTCAGCGGGTGCTCTCCTGTGGGGACACGGGGCTCAGCGGGTGCTCTCCTGTGGGGACACGGGGCTCAGCGGGTGCTCTCCTGTGGGGACACGGGGCTCAGCGGGTGCTCTCCTGTGGGGACACAGGGCTCAGCGGGTGCTCTCCTGTGGGGACACGGGGCTCAGCGGGTGCTCTCCTGTGGGGACACGGGGCTCAGCGGGTGCTCTCCTGTGGGGACACGGGGCTCAGCGGGTGCTCTCCTGTGGGGACACGGGGCTCAGCGGGTGCTCTCCTGTGGGGACACGGGGCTCAGCGGGTGCTCTCCTGTGGGGACACGGGGCTCAGCGGGTGCTCTCCTGTGGGGACACGGGGCTCAGCGGGTGCTCTCCTGTGGGGACACGGGGCTCAGCGGGTGCTCTCCTGTGGGGACACGGGGCTCAGCGGGTGCTCTCCTGTGGGGACACGGGGCTCAGCGGGTGCTCTCCTGTGGGGACACGGGGCTCAGCGGGTGCTCTCCTGTGGGGACACGGGGCTCAGCGGGTGCTCTCCTGTGGGGACACGGGGCTCAGCGGGTGCTCTCCTGTGGGGACACGGGGCTCAGCGGGTGCTCTCCTGTGGGGACACGGGGCTCAGCGGGTGCTCTCCTGTGGGGACACGGGGCTCAGCGGGTGCTCTCCTGTGGGGACACGGGGCTCAGCGGGTGCTCTCCTGTGGGGACACGGGGCTCAGCGGGTGCTCTCCTGTGGGGACACGGGGCTCAGCGGGTGCTCTCCTGTGGGGACACGGGGCTCAGCGGGTGCTCTCCTGTGGGGACACGGGGCTCAGCGGGTGCTCTCCTGTGGGGACACGGGGCTCAGCGGGTGCTCTCCTGTGGGGACACGGGGCTCAGCGGGTGCTCTCCTGTGGGGACACGGGGCTCAGCGGGTGCTCTCCTGTGGGGACACGGGGCTCAGCGGGTGCTCTCCTGTGGGGACACGGGGCTCAGCGGGTGCTCTCCTGTGGGGACACGGGGCTCAGCGGGTGCTCTCCTGTGGGGACACGGGGCTCAGCGGGTGCTCTCGTCCGCTGAACCGGTCGACTTCAGAAAGGCAGCATGACCCAGGGCTCATCCCAACTGAATGTCCGCACTCCGTACCCGTGGGCGGAACACTACTCAGACGACACAGGGTGCGGGAACCCCAATAATTAGACTATTGCATCCCAACAGTCAAAGGCAAATAACACAAAACCATGTAAACCCCACGATGTAACAGGCAGCAGAGTCTCGCCCTTCCGCTGGCTCACCAGGGAGTACAATATTCACGCCTTCGGAGCTTCCAGGGCCACATACCCCAAACCAGCAGCACCCCACTTCTGGCAGGCACCCACTTAGAGTAGGATGGTGACAAGCGTAGGACGCTTCATGAGCACAGCAAGATCCGTAGCAAGGTGACCGACTCGTCCCAACCTGGGTTTCTTCCAGCCTAATCCTAGGATCCTCGGCGGGGATCCTGCTCAATATAATCCAGTTTGATTCTCTAGCTGGCGTCCAAGTGCCTAGGCTGGGTAATGGATTTCCAACCGGGTTCGAAACCCCTAGATTGAAGCCATGTTACAAAAGAACACCCTGGTGACTCCAGAAGTCCCTTTTTATATCTCCCAGGCACTCATTCCAGTGAATGTAGTCTTACCAGATTGGTGGAGTAAGGCTGTGCTCTGATTGGGTGGCATTCCAAGCCGCATAGTTAATTCTGTAGGATTCTCATCTGAGTTAGGTAGACAGAGAGGCTGGGGGAAGTTACATTAAATTAGCAATCCTCGTTCTCAGACAATGGGAGGCTCCGAAAGTCCTGGGGAACATAATGACTCAACAAACACGAGTTAACACACCACAGGGATAGTCTGGCCAATTGAGAATATTAACCCCTGACAGACATTTACTGGGCTGTGTCTCCTCCCCGTCTCGTGCCAATCATCCTCCCCGTTGCGCTCCCCTCGGGCCTCCACATTTCCTTCCCTTCTTCCTCCCCCTTCCCGACGCGCTCCCCTCGGGCCTCTGTGTTCCCTCCCCTTCTTCCTCCCCCTCCCCGTCGCGCTCCCCTCGGGCCTCTATGTTCCCTCCCCTTCTTCCTCCCCCTCCCCGTCGCGCTCCCCTCGGGCCTCCGCGTTCCCTCCCCTTCTTCCCCCTTCCCGTCGCGCTCCCCTCGGGCCTCCGCGTTCCCTCCCCCCTTCCCGTCGCGCTCCCCTCAGGCCTCCGTGTTCCCTCCCCTTCTTCCTCCCCCTTCCCGTCGCGCTCCCCTCGGGCCCCTGTGTCCCCTCTTCCTCCCCGTCGCGATCCCCCTCGGGCCGATGCGTTTTCCTCTTGGGCCCCCGCGTTCCTCCCCCGTCTCGTCAGGCCTCCGCGTTCCCTCCCCTTCTTCCTCCCCCTTCCCGTCGCGCTCCCCTCGGGCCTCCGCGTTCCCTCCCCTTCTTCCTCCCCCTTCCCGTCGCGCTCCCCTCGGGCCTCCGCGTTCCCTCCCCTTCTTCCTCCCCCTTCCCGTCGCGCTCCCCCTCGGGCCGATGCGTTTTCCTCTTGGGCCCCTGCGTTCCTCCCCCCCCCCTCCCCCGTCGCGTTGGGCCCCCACGTTCCCCACCTGTCTTCAGCACACTGTTAGTCTGCTGCCATCTTGTGGCCGTTCATAGTAACTGCAGCTCTATATTAGCAGGCTGTGTGTGACCCCTGCAGACTCTCGGTTTATTATTTTGGGGGCATGTTCTTTGCACTTGCTTCATTTGATTGTTTGCGGCACTTTCTACATCTGTTGACTTAGATTGTCAGTGATTTCAGCAGATTCCTCTGTGCCGCCCGTCTGTTCTCCATACATTCCTCTGTTATTGCTGCCTTTTTTATGCAGTGTGTTTGTACTTTTCCATTGGGGAAAGAAAAGACGTCATCACCATCACGTATCTATTCTAATTCTTTTATGTTGTCATTTCTACATGTATAATAAACTTTAAGTTGTCTTAAATTATTATGTTTATGAGTTTGTGCCACCCGAGGGATTTCTGTAGGTACAGAACCCAGGGGAATTGTTTGAGTATGGTTTTATGGAATCTCCTTCTAATGTATAATAAAGTTGTCTCATTTGTACTGTGAGGACTTCAGCTTTGCTTTGTGCTGAGGGTAGGACATGTTTTTAGGCTCCATAGATATTCAAACCCCCCCAAAAAAACAGAGCATTTACCCTATAGCAAGTAAATAGTAATAGTACATGTACACAACATGGGGGACTTGGTTATTGCAAATTTGACAAAAAAAAACCCCCATAAAAACCATCCCACTGCAACAAGTTGTACCCATCGGGCCCTCCTCACCTGCTGCCAGTATTAAAAGCTTGCCATGTGTGACACTGAACAAGGGCAGAGCAAGACACGGCCCTGACAGACCCCCAGCCAGGGGAAGCTGTACCGGTGAAATACTTGGCTCAGAATGGAGGGCCACGTCTCCTGTTAGTATTTGTCGTAGTGGTCATCTGGTCCTCTCCCCGGCTCACAGCAGGATTCACTTGATCATCCCACACAGATGTCTCTCTCTTTTTGAAGACTTCCATTGAAGGGGAACTCAACACCTCTCGTGGCCGCCTGTTCCACTCATTTGATCACCCTCAAAGTTTTTTCTAATATCTAATCGGTCTCCTCAGTCAGTTTCATCCCACTGCTTCTAGTGTTTCCTTGTACAATATCAGCTAGAAAGCAGACACAGTCCTGACTCGCTGTATACCACAGGCTGAGAAGCGACACTGCTGTGCCTAGGTGCTCTATAAACTGCATCCATGAAGCCTCGTGAGGCCAAGCATTACCAGTGACACACACATGTATACACACCCAACACACACACTAGTATATACTGAGCACACGTTTATACTGAGTACACACATGTATACACGCATACAGAGCACCTACAGGCATATGTGCACATACGCACACATGTATATACTGAGCTCATAAATTTGTATACAGACACCTAGCGCACACACACACACACACACACACACACACACATGCATATGTACACACACACACTTTACACTGAACACAAACATGCATATGTAGACACATCTGTATGTACTAAGCACACACATATGTATACACCCACAGCGCACACACGTATACTCACCCACATGCATGTATACACTGAGCACATACAAACATATGTATACACACACAGCACACATGCATATATACACCAAGTACATACAAGCATACATGAATACACTAAGCACATACACACGTAGGCCGAGCACACACATGTATACACAACACAGGCATTTATACAGTGAGCACATACACACATGTATACATCGAACACATAACACACTCGCATATATGTATACACAGAACACCTTTACAGAGACACAGACAGACAGACATACCACACACACATCCCGGCTGCTTTATTAAGCAGTTACAAACACAGAAAATAAACGGCTTTCAGTGCAGGTAAAACAGGATACACCGTGCTAGCAGCGGCACTTCAGTGATATTCCAGTATACAAGTCCTAGGATGGAGCTTTCACGCCGGAGGCCTTCTTACCTCCACACACAGACACCTATGATATACCTGTATACCTGGACTTTATGTCCACCATACCATGCCTGGGTGTGGGGGATATGTAAGCAGCCCGTCCCACCCATCTCTCTGACTGCTCCTAAACCCGGCCTTGCCTGCCGTGTTCGCAGTACTATACGTGCTGGAGCTTCCAGACTTGGATCACTAAGTATAACCACCTATCCATGACATGTTCGGTGGTCATCTTACATAATCCCCAATGCGCAAAGTCGGGAACTTGGCGCCTTCCACCATCATATAGTAGACCCTTAACAGAGTGTTAACATTGCCATGTAGGCCGATGCTCTACATAGAAGCTAAAAACCTGAAGTGCTGGGATTTACCTGGTCACTTGGACATTGTTCCCATTCTTTTCGCGCATCTCAGCAGCGCTTGGTCTGAAACTAGCCTAAATGTCCTGCCTAATAGGTAGTATCAAAGAGCCAATGCCCACTTGGTGGCCAAACATTCCTTCTCGACGATGGAGTAGTTTTCGCAGGAAGACAGTTTCCGACTGATACATTGGGGGTTCTTTATTGTTCCCTTCCTGAGTTAAAACAGCTCCTCACCCGCCATCTGATGTGTCTGTCTGTACCACAAACTCCTTTTAGAGAAGTCGGTTGCCAACACTGGCTGTTTATACAGGGCTAGCTTCAGTTCCTGGAATGCTGTCTCCGATTCTAGAGACCACTTTGGACATGGCCGACTTTGTTCACATACTGATGATTATTGTAGGGTGATCGGAGGCTCACTGATCCTTCCAGTGTGACCCTCCAAATATCACCGCATTGGATATTTACACAAGTCTGCTACCCTCATGACTTCTATCTTGCTATTACCTTATGTACCTCCACTGTAATCCATATCATACCCATCAGTAATCCCCGAAAATCGACCCCTTGGTCTATGTGACTGACGGTAATGAGTGACCACTGACAAGTAAACCTTTACAGATCGGCAGTGCGAGTCCTGATAACACAGGCAGATCGCAATAAACCGTGTGCACTGAGTGATCTGTAATAGATCCGTGCACCCAGGCCGCACTATGGTTCTCGGCTGTGCCAGTCCTGTTTTATTCAGTGATCAGCCATGTTTGCACTGAGAAATTATCATAAAACAAATATTCTTAAGAACACTTGTGCACAATTCTTCAGCCTATATGCAGCCTTAGGAGTAATAATAATGGAAGTTATAAGTAACACATCTGGAATCGAGTGGATCGCTTCCGTCCATGGTTCACTTCAGTATTCTCTGGTCGTGGACAGGAGCTGTGTGAATTCCCTTCCCTTCAAGAATCCCAGGCTTGGATTATGTGTAGCTGGGTTGTCAGTCATCGCCTAAGTACCACATGATGTACAGATGTCGTCTGCCGGCCCAGCTAATCATAAGCCGAGCCTGGGACCCCAGAAGGTAAGGAAATTCACACAGCTCCTGTCCACGAACAGAGACTACTGATCTGAACGATGGAGCAGGGTCACACAAAGCGATCTAATCATATCCAAACACCACCAATTAGGCTATGTGTGCACTTACCGGATTTTGACGCGGATTTTTTGCGGTTTTGCTGCATGTTTCGCTGCAGAAAATGTTCATAACATCTCTGCAGTGAATCACCAGCAAAACCTATGGGCAAAAAAAATCCTGTGCGCACTGGGCGGAATTTGACAGCTGCATGTTTTGCTGCGGGATTCCCGCAGCAAAAACAATTGCATGTCAATTCTTTTCCGCACGTCGCTGCGGGATTTCACTCCATTGACTCCAATGTTAATCGTGAAATCCCGCAGGGAATAACGCAGGAAGCAAATTCTATGCGGTTCACTGCGTTTTCCTGCGTTATTCCCTGCGGTATTTCGCGGTTTACCTCCGGTAATGTACATCGCTGCCTTGCAGGGAAGTGATGTCATTACAGGAAGAGGAAGCCGTGCAGAGAGTAAACACACACATCACAGACATAGAACACAGACACATAGAACACAGACACATAGAACACAGACACATAGAACACAGACACATAGAACACAGACACATAGAACACAGACACACATAGAAAGAAAACGGAAATATAGAAAACAAAGAACGTGGGCTCCGCTGCATATTTACCGTCCAGCCGCGGTAAGCGCACAGCGGCGGCCCGGTATTCTCAGGCTGGGGAGGGAGAGGGGCAGGGTTAATGTCCCCCGCCTCCCTCCCACCTCCCACAGCCGAGAATATCAGCCGCAGCTGCCCCGGCACTGTCTCATGCATTATGCGGCACTACCGGAGTGTCCTCGGCTCTTCTTGCTGCCGTGTAGCAGTGGCAGCAAGGTAATACAAGGGGTTAATGGTGGTGGATCACCGCCATTAACTCCAGGCTTGATCATGGCAGCGTCTATGTGACAGCTGACATGATCAACCCGTAAGTAAAGTGAATAAAACACACACACAGAAAAATCCTTTATTTTAAATAAAACAAACAAGCCTCGTTCACCATTTTATTAACCCCTCCCGCACCAAAGCTCCGGCGTAATCCACAGGTCCTGCGCTGCTTACATCCAGCCGCGACTGTCACAGACACAGCGCTGAATGAATGCAGCAGACAGCAGCGGTAATTACCGGTCATTTCCCACGGCCGGTAATGTGAACTCACTGCCGACCGTGGGAAATGTAGCGATCTGTCCTCTATCTATCCCTCTATCTATTTTTCTGTCTATCTCAGAATTAAATGACTTTTTTTTTTTTTTTCAATGTGCTTTATTGCATTGAATGCAATAAAGCACATCCCAACCCGCACGCGGCAATACCACGGTAAAACCGTGGCAAACCGCATGCGGTTTTTTACCGCGGGTGCGGTAATCTTTGAGAGCATGCGGAATTTTCTCAAGAAAATTCCATTTCCCACTGCGCACATAGCCTAACTCTGTGTAAGTCAACCCATTACTTTGTATAACCCCTCCCATCACTAGGTGTGACCACTCCTATTACTGTGTAACCACTCATCACTGTGTGATCCCTCCCACTACTCAGTGTAACTCCTCCCATCACTTTGTGTAACCCTTCATTACCCTCATCACTGTGATCCCTCCCATTATCCTGTGTAACCCCTCCCATTATCCTTTGTAACTCCTCCCATTACTATGTAACCACTCATCACTGTGTGATTCCTCCTATTACCGTGAACCACTCACTCTGTGTGATGTCTCCCACTACTTTGTGTAACCCCTCCCATTACTGTGTAATCTCTCATCACTCTGTGATCCCTCCCATTACTCAGTGTAACCTCTCCCATCATTTTGTGTAACCCTTCTCATCTCCTATTACTCAGTGTAAATGTAGGTGGGTACCTGAGGGCGCGGTAGTAGTTTCCAGGTGTAATCCTCAGTAGCGCACCCTGGACTGCCTACATAAATTAGGGTTGCGGGTCTGTCGCATACAAATCAGGCGGCACTCCATTGTAGTAAACAACAGCACTTCTTTACTTGACATCCACTCGTTAGCAGGTATTTACATGGTATGTTACACTTTAGGGTGATCCTTCACTTCCTCCTAGACTGCTGCAGTCGCTGAACACTACAGTACCCAGATCCTTCAGTCCTAGGTCCGTGAAACCCTCTGGGATATTCTTTCTACCCCTTCTGCAGCTACATGTCTGTCCTCTCTCTGGGACCGGCGGTCTCCCAACTACCACTCTCCAGGAGCCTCAGTCTGCCCCAGCCATTTATCAGGTCTACAGCTCATTCTGCATGGGGACCTAACTTCCCTACGAGCACTACCTAGCCTCCCTATCAGAAAGCTTACCCTATCCTCCCACTAGCCCCTACTATAGAAGATCATTCTATTCTCAGGTATTAATGCCCCTGAACTACTTTTACAGTCAGGGCTACCTATGCAAGAACCCTGCATAGCAATACCTTACCACTAGTTCACTAACTAACATGACTAACCCTGCTACATCTACCTACCATCTATACCTATAGACATATTTTTATGCAACATTACAGAACAACAATATGGTCAACATCTCCGAGGGAAGGGGCTTGACCACCCCCTTACACGAGCCTCGGAATTACTCTATGTAACTCCTCCCATCACTTGGAGGGATCCTTCCTATTACTTAGGGGGACCCCTCCCATTACTCTATGTAAGTCCTCCCATCAATTGGTGTAAGCCCTCCCAGGACTTTGTGTAACTTTTCTTATAACACTGTGTAAATCCTCCCATCACTGTGTGACCCCACCCATTGTTCTGTATAACACCTCTCATTATTCTTGTAACCCCTCCTACTATGTTATATAACACCTCTCATTATTCGATGTAACCCCTTCCACTACTTTGTATAAACCATCCGATCACTCGATGTAGCCCCTCCTATCACAGTATAGCTAATTCCTCTGCCAGACCTCTCCACCCACAATGTCACCATTAGTTAATATAGAAGATCAAATCCCGTCCTGTGTTTTCATTTGCCTCTTGTTATATCTAGAGAAGCTGTTGGCATGGAGGGGTCGGTGCTGCAGATGCAGTTTATTGGGGGCAGCTCTGATTACAAGGATCACCGGACTGGAACATGACGTAGACGTTCACCAATGGGAACATGGTGAGAGCTCCCACCATAGAGCCCAGCTGCACGACTGCTCCACACCATACGAGGGCGCTGTGTCCTTCACCTCTCAGGATCACTCCTATTATCACCTTCACATAGGACAAAACTCCCACGAAGAGCACCCAGGCCACAACCTGCAGAGAGAGAGAGAGAGGTAATGAGCAGTGAAGTCAGGAGTAAGAAGCCATGAGTAGTGAAGTCAGGAGTAAGAAGCCATGAGCAGTGAAGTCAGGAGTAAGAAGCCATGGACAAGAAGAAAAGGAGCAAGGAACAAAAACAGAGGAGCCAGGGATAAGAAGAGACGTGCCAGGGATAGAGAAATAAGGAATAAGAAGAGTTGAGCCAGGAATAAGGAGATCAAGTCAGAAATTAAATTACATTAGTCAGGAACGAGGAGGGATTAGCCATGGACGAGGAGGGATTAGCCATGGGCGAAGAGAGACGAGCCAGGGATTAAATGACACTATCAGGAACAAGAAGGGACGAGCAAAGGACAAGAAGAGACAAGCCAGGAATTAAATGACACAAGTCAGGAATGAGAGACGAGCCAGGGACAATGAGAGACAAGTCAGGAATTAAATGACACTATCAGTAACGAGGAGAGACGAGCCAGAAATTAAATTACACTAGTCAGGAATAAGGAGAGACGCGCCAGGAATAAGGAGAGACGAGCCAGGTATTTAAAGACAGGAGTAACACTAGTAAGGAATAAGAAGAGACGAGTCATGAATACTGCCCCCAGGAGCTTCTATTATCCCTGGGGACAAGGGGCACAGTGTATATGGGACAAATAATCTCCAGCACTGCACACAAACACTTTTATTGTCACACATCGGTTTAGGTTATTTAGTGATTAGCCTCTCAGCTAGTTTTTTTAAAAAAAAAAAAGTTCTGCAGAAGCGAAGACCTCTATTAAGAATCATGTCCCCCTATTGAGAACATCAGATGTCACCGGTGAGTGCTATGCGGTGCGGAGTATAAAGCACTGCTCTGATAGAGATTGTCTACGTATTAAAACAGGAACAAAAAACTATTTCTACCGCGGATATTCTCCACATCACATGCTAGAGGATTCTTTACACTCTGCGCACCATGTGCACAAAACCTAAGGTCCTATTATATCAAAAACGGATTGCCAGAATGTGGGTCCGCCAGTACAAGCAGGAAGCTAGTATAAACGGGTCGCCGGTACAAGCGGGAAGCTAGTATAAACGGGTCACCGGTACAAGCGGGAAGCTAGTATAAACGGGTCACCGGTACAAGCGGGAAGCTAGTATAAACGGGTCACCGGTACAAGCGGGAAGCTAGTATAAACGGGTCACCGGTACAAGCGGGAAGCTAGTATAAACGGGTCACCGGTACAAGCGGGAAGCTAGTATAAACGGGTCACCGGTACAAGCGGGAAGCTAGTATAAACGGGTCACCGGTACAAGCGGGAAGCTAGTATAAACGGGTCACCGGTACAAGCGGGAAGCTAGTATAAACGGGTCACCGGTACAAGCGGGAAGCTAGTATAAACGGGTCACCGGTACAAGTGGGCTGCCGGTACAGGCAAGCCATTGGTAGAAGCAAACAGCCAGTACAAGTGGCCCATAGGTACAAGCAGGCCGTTGGTATAAGTGGGCCGGTACAAGTCAGAGGCCAGTACAAGAGAGCAGATGGTACAAGCAAGCAACCTTATATAAGTAGGCCGCCGGTACAAGCAGGAAGCTGGTAGAAGCAGGCCATTGTTACAAACATGCAGCCGGTACAAGCAAGCTGCCGGTACAAGAGAGCTGATGGTGGAAGCAAGCTGCTTATACAAGAAGGCCAATGGTACAAGCAGATAGCCGGTATGATCAGGCCAACGGTACAAGCAGGTAGCCGGTACGATAAGACCACCAGTACAAGCAGGTAGCCAATACAAACAGGCCACAGGTACAAGCAGTCGCTGCCATTCTAGCATTTATGGCACAATAATTGGATGTGGTGTTTGTAGCGGTGATCACTCATCACACAGGACAGACAGAAGAGTCTTTACCAGACGTTCTGCTAACAAACTAGATTTAGAGAAAAAGAGCAGATCCTCATCAAATCTCAAAGTCACACGACATAAACCCTTCTGCAGCTTGTCTATGGCTCACTGTTGTGCGATTGTTTCAGACCTGTGATTGTGCAGTAAATAAAACACGTCGCACAAAAGTCGTAAATCGTCTGAGGTTATCATCATCGGCCATCTCGCCTTAGGGGCACTTTGCACACTACGACATCGCAGCTGCGATGTCGGTGGGGTCAAATCGAAAGTGACGCACATCCGGCGTCGCTGTCGACATCGGAGTGTGTAAATCGTTTTTGATACGATTAACGAGCGCAAAAGCGTCAATCGTATCTGTGTAGTGTCGGTCATTTCCATAATGTCGTGGCAGCGACAGGTGCGATGTTGTTCCTTGTTCCTGCGGCAGCACACATCGCTGTATGAGAAGCCGCAGGAGCGAGGAACATCTCCTTACCTGCGTCCCGCGGCTCACGCCGGCTATGCGGAAGGACGGAGGTGGGCGGGATGTTTACGTCCCGCTCATCTCCGCCCCTCTGCTTCTATTGGCCGCCTGCCGTGTGACGTCGCTGTGACGCCGCACGACCTGCCCCCTTAGGAAGGAGGCGGTTCGCCGGCCAGAGTGACGTCGCAGGGCAGGTAAGTGCATGTGAAGTTGCCGTAGCGATAATGTTCGCTACGCCAGCTATCACAAGATATCTCAGCTGCGACGGGGGTGGGGACTATCGCGCTCGGCATCACTACCATCGGCTTGTGATGTCGTAGTGTGCAAAGTGCCCCTTACACAGAGTAATGATTGGGAACCTCTGTTCAATCTAATAGTCAATTGATTAAAAATCACCCTGAGTAATAGGCCCTTCACTGAATGCTGTGCTGGAGATCCTCCACTGCCATTTCCTGGACACCACGGATACTACTACTCTCCTCCTCTGGGACGCAGGACAGCGCTGCTCAGTGTGAGTTCTGCCCTTTACTGTGAGAAGTGAAGAATGTGCATCACCTTGTGCCCACATTAAAAGGCTCAATATCTCCGCAATAACACAAGGCTTGGTGCATCGTTCGGCTCACAGTGCATTTTTCCTCTATGCTCAGCATGTAAGTTGGGAAAGCTCAAATTATATGCACTAAATTCTCTATGAAAAGTCAATACTCCATGGAAAGCCTAAACCGTAATATCAGTCCCTGTCTGCCCAGTATGTGTTAGAAAAGCAGCATGGAATAGTGGGACAGGTGTGGCTGTTCTCGGGCATCCATCGCAGTTTCTGTTTAATGCATACACTGGGACCTACCCTGATGAAGGCCATAACGTAAGGAGAACAAGGCCTTCTGCTCATATTTGTCTGTACAGCAAGAAATCAGCTCAGGCTGACCAATCACTAGAAAAAAACTGACAAAGTAGTAGAATAATACATACAATCATGGTGCCTCCAATATGATCCTGCAGGAGAGCTGGACACGGACTTAACACAGCCATAGCCATGATGTAGGAGCCAATTCCGGAGCCGATCACCGTTAGACCCCCAACAGTCAGGAGACTCCTACGGACATACAAAAATATGCAGCAGAAAAGGTCTTAGGTCAGGGACTGTGCAGGACAGTCTTATGACTAGTATTGTGTCAGGACTAATCTAGACTGGGGAGCTATGAGCGGCTCTGCCTTGTACCCGTGGGCGATGAGCATGAGCCATATTTTCCTTTCATGGACTGTGGACTTTTGTCACTGGTGAGGACTACGTACAAGATGCCGTACTGTCGGGTTGTATCAGTCTGCTAATCTCTGATGTGATGGCATCTGTGCCACATGCTGCGCTAAGAATCTGCTCTTATCGTCCTTGTATAACTATTGGACGATTCTCCATTGGAGTCAATCGCCGCTGGATGTATGTGTATGATGTGTGCCATTCTTAAGTCTCCTTACCTGTTCGGTAGAAACATCGCGATGCCACAGGCTAATGGGTTAGCAATGGAAGCTAATGTAGCAGCCAAGTGATAGATGCGTCCACCATAAGGCATGCAGGAGTAGGTCTGGACAGATGGCAGCACGGCATTGGTCAAAGCATTCACCCAGGCCAGGACCAAGTAGATGAAGACCTTCTCCCATATCGAATACTTTGCTCTTTCTTTCTTTTCCTTCTTCATTCCATCTTCATCCTCGCCCATCATTGGCTTCTGCTCTACTCCTTTGCCCCATACGTCTTCTTTTACCCTTCCCTTTCCTGCTCCTGCCTCTTGGTGCCTCTCTCCTTTGGGCATCTTTTGAAGAATGGTGAAGGCGATTAGACAGATGCCCATCATAGCAGCCAGAAACAGGAAGAAACCCCATGCAGGGAATCTGGCCGGCTGGTACACTGCGGTTAGGTTTCCAGTAGTGTGTGATCCATTTGGTTCAGTTCTGTTCATTGGTTCACAGCTCAACACACCTACACCCTGAACCAGGGCCAGTAATGCTGGCATCAGCCCACTTAGGCCTTCTCCAATAAAGTATGAGACCAGGTAATCTGGCCTGAGACGGGTCATATAAGGAAGAAAAGTGACTGAAGACGTGCAGTCCACCAAAGAGAGGAAGAAAATTAGGCACAACAGAGCGGTACTTCTCAGCGATGAACCCACCCAGCTTGTCTCTTGCCAGAGGAAAGCCAGCAAGATGCACGATACAACCCCTACAGCCAAAATCACAGATATGACAGGTCCCTCCCGCACACGTCCAGGACAAAACTTATGGAGAAGTGTAACAGCAAGTGGCCCAATATTAGCAAACTGGATGAGTAGAGAAAGGTAGGAGGGCAGCTCCCAGCCTTCTGGAGTATAAGGCACCAAAAGAGGCAGCTCCACCCAGACGCCATTGATGGCCACCCAGGAGCCGAGGCCGAGCAAGCAGGAGAGGACATGCAAGATGACCGCCATGATCTTGTAGGTTTAATGCTTCACCATTCTGTGTTCACTGAGATTTCGGCAGGACAGAGGGTTGAGTTTCACCTTAATGCTGCAATGGATCTGGGCCGCTTCATATATTTGGGACACAGAAATTTGGTAATCAGAAGAATTGTCTCCCTGTCTCCAAAAATCCATGCAAAGTCTTTGATCTTTATTTTATTTCAGTGGAAACAGCGGAATGTCAGAGCTTTAGTTTTCAGTCGGTCTGTATGATGGAGAAAAAAAAAAAATTACTCAGAACACACTGACAGCATTCGGTGGTGACACAATGGAGCAAAGCGAGAAGCGTGGGATCGAGCCCCGACAGCAACCAGTGGTGATACCAGGGCTGTGGAGTCGGTAAGCCAAACCTTCGACTCCGACTCCTCAATTTCTCTTGCATCGACTCCGACATATATTGCTTATAGTTAGGTGAAAAATGTATTGTAGTACATGAACATGTGTATGTGATCATCAGACATTTAATAATTTTTATGATACAATAATCAAGATATTTGGATAGAACATAAAATATATTTATTGGAATACAACTTTAGAACACAAAAAACTATAATAAATTGTAAATATGTAATACACTATGTAATATACAGTAGATTACATATATATCGTGTGTGTATGTATATATATATATATATATATATATATATATATATATATATAAATTACATATTGTATTACATATTTACAATTTATTAGTATTTTGTGTTCTAAAGTTGTATTCCAATAAATATATTTTATGTTCTATCTAAATATCTTGATTATTGTATCATAAAAATAATTAAATGTCTGATGTTCACACTGTACTAAATAAATTTTTCACTTAAATATAAGCATTATACTAAATGTTATTATTTAGTGAAATATTCAGCACATTCTGCATTGCACTCCTGTCCCCAATTTATTATATATTTTAGGAGTCGGAGTCGGTGCATTTTATACAGACTCCGACTCCACCAAAATGAGCTCCGACTCCACGACTCCGACTCAGACTCCACAGCCCTGGGTGATAAAATGGAGCAAAGCGAGAAGAGTGGTAACAAGGACTGACAGCAACCAGTGGTGACACAGGGAAGCAAAGCAAGAAGAGTGGGAACGAGAACTGACAGCAACCAGTGGCGACACAATGGAAAAAAGTGAGAAGAGCGGGAGAAAGAACTGGCAGCAACCAGGGGTGACACAATGGAGCAAAGCGAGAATAGTGGGAACAAGGATAGACAGTAACCGGTGGTGATGCAAGCAAAGCGACAAGCGTGGGAACGAGTACTGGCAGCTATTGGTGGGGATACAATGGAGCATAGCAAGAAGAGTCGGAACGAGGACGGACAGCAACCGGTGGTGACACAATGGAGCAAAGCAAGAAGAGTGGTAGCGAGGACTGGCACAAACCGGTGGTGACACAATGGAGCAAAGCACCCATGAGGAGAGCGGGATTGAGAACTGATAGCAACCGGTGGTGACACAATGGAGAAAAGCGAGAAGAGTCAGAATGAGAACTGACAGCAACCAATGGTGACACAATGGAGCAAAGCGAGAAGAGAGAACGAGGACTGGCACAAACCGGTGGTGACCCAATGGAGCAAAGCACCCATGAGGAGAGTGGGAACGAGGACTGACAGCAACCAGTGGTGACACAGTGGAGCAAAGCAACTGCAAGAAGTGTGGGAATGCACACTCTCAGATACTGCAGATCAGATCCGCTAGAAGAGAATAAGGCCAGTTCTGCTGCACCTAGCAGTAGAGAACAGAGCCTGTTCCGCAGCACCTGGTAGTAGAGAATAGGACCTGTTCTCAGCACCTGGCAGCAGAGAATACAGCCTGTTCTGCAGCATTTGGCAGCAGAGAATAGGGCCTGTGCTGCAGCACTTGGCAGCAGAGAATAGGGCCTGTGCTGCAGCACTTGGCAGCAGAGAATAGGGCCTGTGCTGCAGCACTTGGCAGCAGAGAATAGGGCCTGTGCTGCAGCACTTGGCAGCAGAGAATAGGGCCTGTGCTGCAGCACTTGGCAGCAGAGAATAGGGCCTGTGCTGCAGCACTTGGCAGCAGAGAATAGGGCCTGTGCTGCAGCACCTTGCAGCAGAGAATGGGCCTGTGCTGCAGCACCTGGCAGCAGAGAATAGGGCCTGTGCTGCAGCACCTGGCAGCAGAGAATAGGGCCTGTGCTGCAGCACCTGGCAGCAGAGAATAGGGCCTGTGCTGCAGCACCTGGCAGCAGAGAATAGGGCCTGTGCTGCAGCACCTGGCAGCAGAGAATAGGGCCTGTGCTGCAGCACCTGGCAGCAGAGAATAGGGCCTGTGCTGCAGCACCTGGCAGCAGAGAATAGGGCCTGTGCTGCAGCACCTGGCAGCAGAGAATAGGGCCTGTGCTGCAGCACTTGGCAGCAGAGAATAGGGCCTGTGCTGCAGCACCTGGCAGCAGAGAATAGGGCCTGTGCTGCAGCATCAGGCAGCAGAGCATAGGGCTTGTTCTGCAGCACCTGGCTGCAGGCACTGGACAACACCTTAAAGATCTGACTAGACTTGGCCACCAGTTCATGAAAAAGGATATTGGAGAAAGAAGACAAGCAGTGTATGGAAGATCTCAGCACTAACGATAGTTTCCTACTCTGGGGAAGACGGATGATGTATTTATGGTCATTTTTGAGAACCTCAGGGATCCATTATTCCACCCAAAAACCCCATAGAGGACACGGGATGAAAGCGTAAAGTGTAACCATCATTATAATGTTTATTTCATAAATCAATACTGCACATGAAAATAAGCAGCGATGTAATACTCTTACCAGAGAAATCTACTTCTTGATAAATTAAGAAAAGTTAATTATTTTTCTCATTAATGTACACTCTGCACCTCATCTTGACAGAAATGTTGAAATTTTGCAAATTTATTAAACAAAAAAACTGAAATATCACATGGTCTTAAGTATTCAGCCCCTTTGCTCAGTATGGAGTAGAGGCACCCTCCATTTTGAGCTAGTACAGCCATGAGTCTTCTTGGGATCCTGGATTTGGGGATCCTCTACCATTCTTCCATGCAGATCCTCTCCAGTTCCATCAGGTTGGATGGTGAATATTGGTGGACGCCATTTTCAGGTCTCTCCCGAGATGCTCAACTGGGTTTAGGTCAGGGCTCTGCCTGGGCCGGTCAAGAATGGTCAGAGTTGTTCTGACTCATCTCCTTTGTTATTTTAGCTGTGTGCTTGGGGTCATTGACTTGTTGGAAGGTGAACCTTCGGCCAAGTCTGAGGTCCAGAGCACCCTGGAAGAGGTTTTCTTCCAGGATATCTCGGTACTTGGCCGCATTCATCTTTCCTTCAATTGCAACCACTCGTCCTGTCCCTGCCCCCATAGCATGATGCTGCCACCACCATATCTCACTGTGGGGATTGTATTGGGCAGGTGATGAGCAGTGCCTGATTTTCTCCACACATACCACTTAGAATTATCATCAAAAAGTTCTATTTTCGTCTCGCCAGAGCAGAGAATCTTATTTCTCATAGTCTGGGAGTCCTTCATGTGTATTTTTGCAAACTCTATGCGGCTTTCATATGTCTTGTACTGAGGAGAGGCTTCTGTCGGGCCACTCTGCCATAAAGGCCCTTCTGGTGGAGGCTGCAGTGATAGGTGACTTTGTGGAACTTTCTCCCATCTCCCTAATGCATCTCTGGGGCTCGGCCACAGTGATCTTGGGGTTCTTCTTTACCTCTCTCACCAAGGCTCTTCTCCTATGATTGCTCAGTTTGGCTGGACAGCCAGGTCTAGGAATACTTCTCGTGGTCCCAAACTTCTTCTATTTAAGTATTATGGAGGCCACTGTGCTCTTAGGAACCTGGAGTATGGCAGAAATTCTTTTGTAACCTTGCCACAATTCTGTCTCTGAGCTCCTTGGACAGTTCCTTTGACCTCATGATTCTCATTTGGTGTGACCTGCAGTGTGAGCTGTGAGGTCTTATATAGACAGGTGTGCGCCTTTCCAAATCACGTCATATCAGTTTAATTACACACAGCTGGACTCCAATGAAGGAGGAGAACCTTCTCAAGGAGGATCAGAAGGAAATGGACAGCATGTGACTTACATATGAGTGTCTGACCAAAGGGTCTGAATACTTATGAACATGTGATATTTCAGCTTTTCTTGTTTCATAAATTTTTGTTTCTGTAAAGATGGGGGATGGGATGCAGTGTACATTTATGAGAAAAAAATTGAACTTTTTTTGCATTTACGAATGGTTGCAATGAATGAGAGAGTGAAAAATGTAAAAGGGGTCTGAATACGTTCCGTACCCACTGTATATCAGAAATCCGATCGTCTTCGTCCAGGGTGGATGTATGCAGCCCCCAGAGTCAACCGCTTCTTATATGTACATAAACCTGACTGCTCCGACTCGTAAGAAGCTAATAATGACATTACAGACCGTCACCACCTGCCAGATCTCATGTATAGCCACCAGTGCCTTCCACCAGCTGCCCACTCACCAGTGCCTACCGCCAGCTGCCGATCAGTACCTGCTGCTAGTTGCCCACTCACCAGTGCCCGATGCTGGTGCGTGCTGCCATCTGTCCACTCACCAGTGCCTGCCGCCAGTTGCCCACTCACTAGTGCCTGCCACCAGATCCCCACTCACCAGTACCTGCCATTAGATGCCCACTCACCAGTTCTTGCCACCAGCTGCCCTGCCACCTGTGCCTGCCGCGAGCTGCCGACTCACCAGTACCTGCCACCAGATGCTCACTGACCCACGCCTGCCACCAGTTGCACACTCACTAGTGCCTGCCGCCAGCTGCACACTCACTAGTGCCTGCCGCCAGATGCCCACTCACCAGTGCCTGCCACCAGTGCCTGCTTCCAGCTTCCCACTCACCAGTGCCTGCCGCCGGATGCCTACTCACCAGTGCCTGCCGTCAGATGCCCATTCACCAGTGCCTGCTTCCAGCTTTCGACTCACCCGCACCTGCCACCAGATGCCCACTGACCAGTGCTTGCGACCAGTTGCCCACTCACCAGTGCCTGCCGCCAGCTGCCTGCTCAAGAGTGCCTGATGCTAATGCGTGCTGACAGCTGTCCACTTACCAGTGCCTTACATCAGCTACCCACTCAACAGTACCTTCGACCAGCTGCAAACTGATCACTGCCTGCCGCCAGCTGCCCACTCACCAGTACCTGCCTCCAGCTGCCTACTCACCAGTGCCTGCCGCAAGATGCCCACTCGCCAGTGCCTGCCGCCAGCTGCCCACCTCCAGCTGCCCACTCACCAGGGCCTGCTACCAGTACCTGCCTCCAGCTTCCCACTCACCAGTGCCTGCCGCCAGATGCCCACTCACCAGTGCCTGCCTCCAGATGCCCACTCACCAGTACCTGCCGCCAGCTGCCCACTCGCCAGTGCCTGCCTACAGCTGCCCACTCGCCAGTGCCTGCCTACAGCTGCCCACTCGCCAGTGCCTGCCGCCAGCTGCCCACTCGCCAGTGCCCAACGCCAGCTGCCCACTCGCCAGTGCCTAACGCCAGCTGCCCACTCGCCAGTGCCTAACGCCAGCTGCCCACTCACCAGTGCCTGCCGCCAGCTGCCGACTCAGCTGTACCTGCCACCAGCTGCCGACTTACCAGTGCATGCCACCAGCTGCCCACTCACCAGTGCCTGCCTCCAGCTGCCCACCTCCAGCTGCCCACTCACCAGGGAGTGCCACCAGTGCCTGCTTCCAGCTGCCCACTCACCAGTGCCTGTTACCAGCCACCCACTCACCAGTGCCTGCCGCCAGATGTCCACACACCAGTGCCTGCTACCAGCCACCCACTCACCAGTGCCTGCTGCCCGATGTCCACTCACCAGTGCCTGCTGCCAGCTTCCCACACACCAGTGCCTGCCACGAGTGCCTGCTACCAGCTGTCCACTCACCAGTGCCTGCCGCCAAATGCCTACTCACCATTGCCTGCCAACAGCTGCCACTTATTAATGCTTGCTGCCAGCTGTCAACTCATCATTGTCTGCTACCTGTGCCTGCCACCAGCTGCCAACTCACCTACACCTGCCACCAGATGCCCACTAGCTAGTGCTTGCGACCAGTTGCCCACTCACCAGTGCCTGCCGCCGGCTGCCCACTCACCAGTGTCTGATACTAGTGCCTGCTGCCCCTGTCCACTTACCAGTGCCTTACGTCAGCTACCCACTCAACAGTACCTTCAACCAGTTGCCCACTCACCAGTGCCTGCCACCTGTGCCTGCCACCAGCTGCCGACTCACCAGTACCTGCCACCAGCTGCCGACTCACCAGCACCTGCCACCAGATGCCCACGCACAGACATCTGCTGCCGGATGTCCACTCACCAGTGTCTGCCGCCTGCTGCCCACTCACCAGTGGCTGCTGCCAGCTGCTCACTCACTAGTGCCTGCCGCTAGCTGGCCACTCACTAGTGCCTGCCGCCAGCTGCCCACTCACCAGTGCCTGCCGCCAGCTGCCCACTCACCAGTGCCTGCCGCCAGCTGTCCACTCACCAGTGCCTGCCGCCAGCTGCCCACTCACCAGTGCCTGCCGCCAGCTGTCCACTCACCAGTGCCTGCCGCCAGCTGCCCACTCACCAGTGCCTGCCGCCAGCTGCCCACTCACCTGTGACTGTTGCCCCCTCACGTGAGACTTATTCCAAAACCACATGACATTCTTCTGCCACAAGGTACAAAGAAGCATTAAAGTACTGGTCACCGTCCATCATACTGGGCCACAGGTCGTCACGCTGCCTGTTTCCAAACCTCACATCTCCTGCCGAGTAGATGTAGGATAATGCCGCAGGACGTCTCCACCGCTGGAAGCAGAATGTTCAGACTGATGAAAGGACATTCCAACCCGGATTACACTTCTTGGGCGTCTCACAGCCGTCGTTCCACCTAAGTCTGTTTTGTTTTTCTAATTCGTAGAGTTTTTCCATACATGATTATGGGGGTCACCATCTTGTCCGGGTTCCACAAGGACAGAGGACACTGCCTCATGGCTCAATGCCCGGAGGCGCTGGGCCTCACTACTGTGTGACAGGATAGGCTAAAGGTACAGCAGCAGAGTAAAAGATATAACCCACAAACCCTCAGACCAGTCCACGAGCAACAACCCACCACAGACTGCAGAAAAATCCACGAGGAGATGAATAAAACATCTGACCAGAGCCGGGTCCCAACCGAAGTCTGGGAAAACCGTAACAAAGCCGTACATAGCTCTCCCTCCTCTACCCTCCGGCACACAGATCACATGGATCATCACACAATGCAGCCTAATATCTAATCTTCAAAGGAGGTTACAAATATTTCACAACCTAACGGTCCCAGGGAGGAAGAAAATCAACCTACGCTGGTCAGCTGCTGCCATCATCTGACAGTGGGCAGCACGCGCCTGCTGCAGCCACATCATGTCTTCTCATCCTGTCCGAACATGAATCTCAGATGATGATGGTCTGCAGCCTTCTCATCCTGTCCGAACATGAATCTCAGATGATCGTCTGCAGCCTTCTCATCCCATCCGAACATGAATCTCAGATGATCGTCTGCAGCCTTCTCATCCCATCCTAACATGAATCTCAGATGATCGTCTACAGCCTTCTCATCCCATCCGAACATGAATCTCAGATGATCGTTTGCAGTCTTCTCATCCTGTCCGAACATGAATTTCAGATGATCATCTGCAGCCTTCTCATCCCATCCGAACATGAATCTCAGATGATCGTCTGCAGCCTTCTCATCCCATCCAAACATGAATCTCAGATGATTGTCTGCAGCCTTCTCATCCCGTCCGAACATGAATCTCAGATGATCGTCTGCAGCCTTCTCATCCCATCCGAACATGAATCTCAGATGATGATGATCGTCTACAGCCTTCTCATCCCATCCAAACATGAATCTCAGATGATCGTCTGCAGTCTTCTCATCCCATCCAAACATGAATCTCAGATGATCGTCTACAGCCTTCTCATCCCGTCCGAACATGAATCTCAGATGATTGTCTGCAGCCTTCTCATCCCGTCCGAACATGAATCTCAGATGATCGTCTGCAGCCTTCTCATCCCATCCAAACATGAATCTCAGATGATCGTCTGCAGTCTTCTCATCCTGTCCGAACATGAATCTCAGATGATCGTCTGCAGTCTTCTCATCCTGTCCGAACATGAATCTCAGATGATCGTCTGCAGCCTTCTCATCCTGTCCGAACATGAATTTCAGATGATCGTCTGCAGCCTTCTCATCCTGTCCGAACATGAATCTCAGATGATCGTCTGCAGTCTTCTCATCCTGTCCGAACATGAATTTCAGATGATCGTCTACAGCCTTCTCATCCCATCCAAACATGAATTTCAGATGATCGTCTACAGCCTTCTCATCCCATCCAAACATGAATCTCAGATGATCGTCTACAGCCTTCTCATCCCATCCGAACATGAATCTCAGATGATCGTCTGCAGCCTTCTCATCCCATCCAAACATGAATCTCAGATGATTGTCTGCAGCCTTCTCATCCCGTCCGAACATGAATCTCAGATGATCGTCTGCAGCCTTCTCATCCCATCCGAACATGAATCTCAGATGATGATGATCGTCTACAGCCTTCTCATCCCATCCAAACATGAATCTCAGATGATCGTCTGCAGTCTTCTCATCCCATCCAAACATGAATCTCAGATGATCGTCTACAGCCTTCTCATCCCGTCCGAACATGAATCTCAGATGATTGTCTGCAGCCTTCTCATCCCGTCCGAACATGAATCTCAGATGATCGTCTGCAGCCTTCTCATCCCATCCAAACATGAATCTCAGATGATCGTCTGCAGTCTTCTCATCCTGTCCGAACATGAATCTCAGATGATCGTCTGCAGTCTTCTCATCCTGTCCGAACATGAATCTCAGATGATCGTCTGCAGCCTTCTCATCCTGTCCGAACATGAATTTCAGATGATCGTCTGCAGCCTTCTCATCCTGTCCGAACATGAATCTCAGATGATCGTCTGCAGTCTTCTCATCCTGTCCGAACATGAATTTCAGATGATCGTCTACAGCCTTCTCATCCCATCCAAACATGAATCTCAGATGATCGTCTGCAGCCTTCTCATCCCATCCAAACATGAATTTCAGATGATCGTCTACAGCCTTCTCATCCCATCCGAACATGAATCTCAAATAATAGTCTGCAACCTTCTCACTCTATCAGAACAGTAAGATCTGACGATTGTCTGCAGCCTTCTCATTCATGTTTAACTATACAGGAGGTGACATCACCGCTCTCCAGATATCAGTTATATTATCCAGCAGTGACATCACCGCTCTGCAGATATCAGTTATATTATACAGGAGTGACATCACTGCTCTCCAGATATCAGTTATATTATACAGGAGTGACATCACCGCTCTCCAGATATGAGTTATATTATACAGGAGTGACATCACTGCTCTCCAGATATCAGTTATATTATACAGCAGTGACATCACCGCTCTCCAGATATGAGTTATATTATACAGGAGTGACATCACCGCTCTCCAGATATCAGTTATATTATACAGGAGTGACATCACCGCTCTGCAGATATCAGTTATATTATACAGGAGGTGACATCACCGCTCTCCAGATATCAGTTATATTATACAGAAAGTGACATCACCGCTCTCCAGATATCAGTTATATTATACAGGAGTGACATCACTGCTCTCCAGATATCAGTTATATTATACAGCAGTGACATCACCGCTCTCCAGATATGAGTTATATTATACAGGAGTGACATCACCGCTCTCCAGATATCAGTTATATTATACAGGAGTGACATCACCGCTCTCCAGATATCAGTTATATTATACAGGAGTGACATCACCGCTCTGCAGATATCAGTTATATTATACAGGAGTGACATCACCGCTCTGCAGATATCAGTTATATTATACAGCAGTGACATCACCGCTCTGCAGATATCAGTTACATTATACAGCAGTGACATCACCGCTCTGCAGATATCAGTTATATTATACAGCAGTGACATCACCGCTCTGCAGATATCAGTTATATTCTACAGCAGTGACATCACCGCTCTCCAGATATCAGTTATATTATACAGGAGTGACATCACCGCTCTGCAGATATCAGTTATATTATACAGGAGTGACATCACTGCTCTCCAGATATGAGTTATATTATACAGGAGTGACATCACCGCTCTGCAGATATCAGTTATATTATACAGCAGTGACATCACCGCTCTGCAGATATCAGTTATATTATACAGCAGTGACATCACCGCTCTGCAGATATCAGTTATATTATACAGCAGTGACATCACCGCTCTCCAGATATCAGTTATATTATACAGCAGTGACATCACCGCTCTGCAGATATCAGTTATATTATACAGCAGTGACATCACCGCTCTCCAGATATCAGTTATATTATACAGGAGTGACATCACTGCTCTCCAGATATCAGTTATACAGAAAGTGACATCACCGCTCTCCAGATATCAGTTATATTATACAGGAGTGACATCACCGCTCTGCAGATATCAGTTATATTATACAGGAGTGACATCACCGCTCTGCAGATATCAGTTATATTATACAGGAGTGACATCACTGCTCTCCAGATATCAGTTATATTATACAGCAGTGACATCACCGCTCTCCAGATATCAGTTATATTATACAGCAGTGACATCACCGCTCTCCAGATATCAGTTATATTATACAGGAGTGACATCACCGCTCTGCAGATATCAGTTATATTATACAGCAGTGACATCACGGCTCTGCAGATATCAGTTATATTATACAGCAGTGACATCACTGCTCTCCAGATATCAGTTATATTATACAGCAGTGACATCACCGCTCTCCAGATATCAGTTATATTATACAGGAGTGACATCACCGCTCTGCAGATATCAGTTATATTATACAGCAGTGACATCACGGCTCTGCAGATATCAGTTATATTATACAGGAGTGACATCACGGCTCTGCAGATATCAGTTATAAAATCAATATACGGTTGATAACATTTTCTTTCTGTCCCTCCCATTATCACAGTCCATTCAGTACCTGCGGCTCCAGCAGTGTCAGTCCACGATCTGTACACACAGGTTCTCTTACTCCTCAGCAGTGAGGTGGGACTTGTGGAGGAGACTCTTCTTATGAGATTGGCACCTGCACATGAGACACAACCTCCAAACTGAGACTACACCCTCCTGACACCTGCAGCCATGACTCTGCATTTCCACCAGTGCACACATAAGAGCTGCTGGCAGAAGCCCTGAAGACCTCCACCCCAAATACATAACTGATATCAGACAACTATGATGCCCGAGCACCAACAGTTTGACCATGCGATACCCCAGTACCACCATAACACACCCCAGCACCACCAGATCAACCATGCGATACCCCAGTACCACCATAACACACCCCAGCACCACCAGATCAACCATGCGATACCCCAGTACCACCATAACACACCCCAGCACCACCAGGTCAACCATGCGATACCCCAGTACCACCATAACACACCTCAGCACCACCAGGTCAACCATGCGATACCCCAGTACCACCATAACACACCTCAGCACCACCAGGTCAACCATGCGATACCCCAGTACCACCATAACACACCTCAGCATCACCAGGTCAACCATGCGATACCCCAGTACCACCATAACACACCCCAGCACCACCAGATCAACCATGCGATACCCCAGTACCACCATAACACACCCCAGCACCACCAGGTCAACCATGCGATACCCCAGTACCACCATAACACACCTCAGCATCACCAGGTCAACCATGCGATACCCCAGTACCACCATAACACACCTCAGCACCACCAGGTCAACCATGCGATACCCCAGTACCACCATAACACACCTCAGCACCACCAGGTCAACCATGCGATACCCCAGTACCACCATAACACACCTCAGCATCACCAGGTCAACCATGCGATACCCCAGTACCACCATAACACACCTCAGCACCACCAGGTCAACCATGCGATACCCCAGTACCACCATAACACACCTCAGCACCACCAGGTCAACCATGCGATACCCCAGTACCACCATAACACACCTCAGCACCACCAGGTCAACCATGCGATACCCTAGTACCACCATAACACACCCCAGCACCACCAGGTCAACCATGCGATACCCCAGTACCACCATAACACACCCCAGCACCACCAGGTCAACCATGCGATACCCCAGTACCACCATAACACACCCCAGCACCACCAGGTCAACCATGCGATACCCCAGTACCACCATAACACACCTCAGCATCACCAGGTCAACCATGCGATACCCCAGTACCACCATAACACACCCCAGCACCACCAGATCAACCATGCGATACCCCAGTACCACCATAACACACCCCAGCACCACCAGGTCAACCATGCGATACCCCAGTACCACCATAACACACCTCAGCACCACCAGGTCAACCATGCGATACCCCAGTACCACCATAACACACCCCAGCACCACCAGGTCAACCATGCGATACCCCAGTACCACCATAACACACCTCAGCATCACCAGGTCAACCATGCGATACCCCAGTACCACCATAACACACCTCAGCACCACCAGGTCAACCATGCGATACCCCAGTACCACCATAACACACCCCAGCACCACCAGGTCAACCATGCGATACCCCAGTACCACCATAACACACCTCAGCACCACCAGGTCAACCAATTAATATCCCAGCACAATCAGTACAGTTATAACACCCTAGCAGCACCAGTACAACCATACTATACGTAAGCACTATCAGTACAACGATAAGATACAACTGCATCACCGATAGTCATAATACGCCCCAGCACAACCATAGTACAACCGTACTATACCCCAGAACCACCAGTACACGCTTAACACACCTCAGCACAACCATAGCATACCCCAGAACCAATAATACAACCATAATATACCCCAGCAACACCCGTACAACCATAATGTACCCCAGCACCACCCGTACAACCATAATATACCCAAGAACCACCAGTATAATCATAATACACCCCATCACAATCATAATATACCCCAGAACCACCAGTACAACCATACTATACACAAGCACTATCAGTACAAATATAAGCTACAACCGCACCACCGATCGTCATAATACGCCCCAGCACAACCATAGTACAACCATAATATACCCCAGAATCACCAGTACAATCATAATATACCCCAAAACCACCATTACAACCATAATATACCGCAGAACCACCAGTACAACCATAATTTACACCAGAACCACCAGTACAACCATAATTTACCCCAGAACCACCAGTACAACCATAATATACCCCAGAACCACCAGTGCAACCATAATATACCCCAGAACCACCATTACAACCATACTATACCGCAGAACCACCAGTACAACTATAATATACCCCAGAATCACCAGTACAACCATAATATACCCCAGAACCACCAGTACAAGCATATGATACCCCAGCACCACCAGTACAACCATATGATACCACTACACCATCAGTACAACCATAAATCAATATATCACTCCACACTGGCACTGCTGTATATTATCTCATGGTTGAATGTTACTGCGAGGGGCTCATCCTCATTTGCGCACAATGACGGATACGGACGACACTTAGTGAAAAAGATTAATATTACTTTATTAAAAAGACCTGAGAGTAATAGAAGGCACAGAGTACAGTACAAGCCCACTAAGCGTGGGCACAGTGCAGCCTCCTCACAGGGGGCAGCTGTTTTCACAGTCTCTGCCGCTTTGGAACAGATGATAGATGCTGACCATGGGGAACATGACCAGTGCACCCAGCAGTGAGCCGGCCTGGATGACGGCGCCACACCAAAGGAGGGCACTATGGCCGGCTTCATGCAGCAGACTGCCAATCACAACCTTCAGGTACGATAAGACACCAAGGAAAATGGTCCAAGATACAACCTGCGGAGACACAATGCCACATTAACACCAAGTGAATGGGAAGCAAACGATGGTAAAGCACGGATTTCAGGAGGTCAGATTGTGAGATCCTGGAAAAGATGATGGGAGTGATAAATGTGTGAGATATGGATGGGTGTATTCTAAATGTAACGTACGGAGGAAATGTAACCTGTACGTAACCTACAGAGGAGTGTAACCTGTATGTAATCTACGGAGGAGTGTAACCTGTATGTAATCTACGGAGGAGTGTAACCTGTACATAACCTACGGAGGAGTGTAACCTGTACGTAACCTACGGAGGAGTGTAACCTGTACGTAACCTACGGAGGAGTGTAACCTGTACGTAACCTACGGAGAAGGGTAACCTGTATGTAACATACGGAGGGGTGTAACCTACGATGGGGTGTAACCTACAGAGGGGTGTAACCTGTGCGTAACTTACAGAGAGGTGTATTCTGCATATAACCTACAGAGAAGGGTAACCTGTACATAACCTACAGGAGGTGTAATCTGTACGTAACCTACGGAAGGAGTGTAACCTGTGTGTAACCTATGGAAGGATGTAACCTGTACATCACTTACAGAGGTGTGCAACATGTGTGGAACCTACGGAGGGATGTATCTTGTAATGTTAGGTGCGTGCAGGAACAGGAGAGTCAACACGTATAATTAGATCAGACCAGAATGACAAGTGTGACGGAGATAAGGGCACAGACTACTGTCCCATATAGACCTGCACCAATGTAATGAATATATTATGCACGGATACTACACCTCCCCATTGTGGTGACCACAACCCCCTCAACCCCCCATTGTATCATGAGGACCAGAACTTGGACTGTATATAAACTCCTGCTGCTGGTAACCTGTGCTGGACCTTAGGGAAAGGAGAATGGGGTTTCTGCTTACTGTGTTGTGAACAGGTATTCATACCCTGAGATTTTTCACGTTACACCCACAAGATTAAATGTATTTATTGTGATACCAACACTATGTACAAGTATTTGGGTGTATTTATACTCAGCTCCCAGAGGCAGTACTTTGTAGGATCACTTTTCTCTGTCTTCTGGGGTCTGTCTGTGCAGCTTTGTACATCTAGAGGTGACATTTTCCCCTTTTTTTGCACACGATTTTCATGTCTTGTCACAGATTCTCAGTGGATTCGGTCTGGACTGTGATTTGGCCGCTCACACACAGGAATATGCTCTGATCTAAAGCCTCCACTGTAGATCTGGCAGGATGTTTAGGGTTGTTGTCCTGCTGGAAGGTGAAGCTACACCTCAATCTCAAGTATTTTGCAGCCTGCACCAGGTTTCATTCCAGGATTTCCCTGTATTTAGCTCCATCCATCTTCCCATCACCTCTGACCGGCTTCCCTGCCCCTGCTGAAGAGAAGCCTCCCCTCAGCAGGATGCTGCCTCCACAATGTGTGACAGTGGGGATGCGGTTCTCAGGGTGATGTGCAGGGTTAATATTCCGCCACACATAGCGTTTTGCATTTAGCCCAGGTCTCGTTTGGTCTCCTCTGACCAGAGCCTCTTCTTCCACTGCTTATTGTACCCCCTACATGGCTTCTTCTTGCCTTTTGTTCCATAAAAGCCAGATTTGTGGCATTTACGACTAATAGTTGTCCTGGGGTCAGATTATCGCCTCTGTGGCTTCTCCAGTGACCATGGGCCTCTTGGGTGCTTCTCTCATTAGTACTCTCAATTTTGGTGGACAGCCATATCTTAAAAGTTTGCAGTTGTGCCATACTTCTTCAATTTTTGGATGATGGGTTGAGCAATGCTCCGTAAGCTGTTCAGAGCTTTAGCTATTTTCTATAACCTAACCCTGCTTTAGACTTCTCATTATCCCTGACCTATCTGGTGAGTTCCTTGGTTGTTTTCCTGATGACGTTTGATCCCTAAGGTTCTCACATAAACCTCTGAGGCCTTCACAGAACACCTACCAGGGCTGTGGATTCGGTAAGACTCCAACTCCCTCATACATGGCTCATGTTTATGTTTATAAATTTACTGTAGTAAAATGGTAACATAAGGCTTTTTATTACTATTATTATACGATAACCAAGCTATTTAGATAGAAAACAAAATATATTTATTGAAGTACAACTTTAGAACACAAACTTTTATTAAAAAAATTTATGTAAAATATTTAATACACTATGCAGTAAATAGGAAAAAAACAAATAAAACACAATAACATTTGTGCAGTCTATGAATTTGTTACGAGAAATAGTATGGCCTACACTAACTTGGGTTGGTGGCAAAGCGGTGACCACATGGGCAACATCTAACAATCTCAGGGTATAAAGGGATTGTCTAATGAACAGTCCGTTTTGATGAACGGTTGAACTCTTCTACTTCTGTGAGAGCAAGTGAAAAATTTTGCTGAAATAGCCAATCTGTTTGCTGTGGAAATAGAATGTTTATCTCTGCAGCAATGCTTTCAAAATTAAACTCCTCATTTGAGGAGGCTGAAGATATGGCAGCAGTAGCACTGGCAGGATCCAAGTCCTCTTCTGATGAGGATGAAGATATGGTAGCAATAGCAATGGCAGGACACAAATGCTCTTCTGGTGAGGCTGAAGATATGGTAGCAGTAGCAATTTACTGTACACAAGTAATCTGCTGATGAGGCTGAAGATATGGTAGCAGTAGCAATGGCAAGGCACAAGTCATGTTCTGATGAGAATGAAGATGTGGAACAGTAGCTCTGGATGACACAAGTCCTCTTTTGATGAGATTGAAGATACGGCAGCAGAAGCACTGGCAGGATCCAAGTCGTCTGCTCTTAGTCACTGTAAATGGGTGATGAAGCACTTCCTTCAATTCAGCCACCTGTGCCCATTGACCTCCATTTAGTGTTACCTAAGGGTTGGTCATGTCTACCAGAAAGTTTCAGTTCAAGCAATTGCTTATTCATTAAATAAGTCCTGCCACACTGAGTAGGCTTGATCGACAATTGCCCCTATTCTAGCAGCACATCTTTTCAAGATGGAATCAATTTTAGGGGTTCTGGCAGCAATAACCAATTTCCTCACTTTGCCAATCCGAGTTCTGCCATATCCCTCAATGATTATGGTGCTCTGTGAGACATCTCTATAATATCTACTGTCATTGTTACAGTAACTGTCACTGATATTTGAGATGCTCTTCCCTCCTCCTGCCACCTGCCTGGTGGGAAGTGCTGGGTGCTGGTATCTTATTGTTGCTGTCATCTTTTTCCGTCACAGCTTTGAAAACCTTTGGGTGGAGATGTTGTAAATGTCTTTTTGGACTGCAAGCTCTGGTAGGAGCGTTCCGATCGCTGCCTAAGTATGGACTGATTCTGACACAAAATATTTTTTATGTTGAGGCACTGTGAAATGCTCCGAATACAGCGGACTTTATAGGAAGCTTCATAGACATTTTGTAATCTTATAAATTTGATCTCAAAATAGTGTCCTATAATAAAAAAACTATTGTAAATTCCTGAAAGAATAGGGAATCCTGTACAAAACTTTGCATGAATCAATAGTTCAGATTAGGACAGGCACTTTTTCACGTGTGTGTACATCTATTGAGTTTAGGTTTAGGACTTGCCTTCTTCCTGTTTCCTGCTGTTTCGCACTTCTGAGTGGGGTGCCGGCGTTCCTTCCTTCCCGGAGCCTTTCCCTCTGATCTGTAGAGGAGCTTCACAACTTATGTACATTATGCTTTGTAGGCTTTATGCTGTACATTATGTACATAAGTTGTGAAGCTCCTCTACAGATCAGAGGGAAAGGCGCCGGGAAGGAAGGAACGCCGGCACCCCGCTGAGAACTGTAAAAGAGCGCAAAACAGGATAAAGGCAAGTCCGAAACCTAAACTCAATAGTCTGCATTAATCAGTAGTACACTGTATGCTTTGTAGGCTTTATGCTGTACATTGAGTGTACTACTGATTAATGCAGACTATTGAGTTTAGGTTTCGGACTTGCCTTTATCCTGTTTTGCGCTCTTTTACAGTTCTCAGCGGGGTGCCGGCGTTCCTTCCTTCCTGAAGCCTTTCCCTCTGATCTATAGAGGAGCTTTACTACGTATGTACATAATGTACAGTATAAAGGCCTGCACAGCATAGACTGTACTACTGATTTATGCGGACTATTGAGTTTAGGTTTCGGACTTGCCTTTATCCTGTTTTTGCTGCTCTTTCGCAGTTATGAGCGGGGTGCCGGTGTTTCTTCCCGGAGCCTTTTCCTCTGATCTTTACTACTTACGCACAGGATCATCTCAACTAGAAGCCGAGGTCCTTACATCAGGTCTACCATAGAACATTTCAGAACCTTCCCAAATTCTAATGAATAAAATATTCAGCACGTACCGCACTTTAGGAGTTGGAATTGGAACATTTTATACTGATTCCACAGACTTGGTAGTTACATACATATTTCAGTTTGTGGATGTAATGTGGAAATGTTCACAGGGTATGAATACTTTTTCAAAGCAGTGTAGCTTGGGGTCAGGAGTGTGTCCTGACCAGGACATGATACCTGTATCTGATCCCCAGAGTTGAATATGTTCCCTCGGGTGCAGGCTCAGGATGGGTGAAGGGTGACTCTCCAGTAAAGGGTGTACAATATGAGCGTCACGGTCAGAGGGTTCCTATAAATACAGCAGGGCTGGATACTTACCACCAAGGCTACACCCGCTGTATTCTCCAACAAGGGAGGGCAAGGACTGAGGGCAGCAAGGGTCATAAGGTACCCCCCAAACACGACACCCACAGCCATGATCACCCCGAGGCCCAAAGACGACCTGAGTAGAAGGAAGCAGAAGGTCAGACACATAAGGCTGTCAGCACTCGCTGCGGGCAATGACTGAGGCCCGTCGTCTCCACAGTGCTGTCACCATCACCAGAGTCATAGATTTGCCTTATTCTATAGTATAGAGAGTCAGGTAATGCACCGTAGCCGTCATGTCTACAGTGCCCGGTATCCCCACTCCCCCCAGATACCGCAGAGAGAGGTGTACAAGCTGCAGATAAATACACAGAGAAACAGATGGACATCAACCCACGTGAGAAGGACGGTCACAAGATTTACCGCGTGCAAAACATCCCTGGAATGTCTCACAGCAGTCACACGGGCGCGGGAGCGGAGGAGGGGGCGCGGGAGGGGAGGAGGGGGCGCGGGAGGGGAGGAGGGGGCGCGGGAGGGGGGAGGGCAATGGTTAATACATCATTCTTTATTTTATTTATCAGCCATTAATCTCGTAATCACGGAGGGAGGGGAGAGGAAAAACAGCCAAAATAATCAGTGATCCTGAGAGGATAAAAACCCGAGTGGAGAAGGTTCTCCTGAAATCCTCTGTGCTGCTGGGAGGTCTCCTCAATACACTATCCAACTTAACCTCCCCTGCAATTTTCGACTTTTTCCTCCCCTTTCTCGCAAGAGGCATAACTTTTTTATTTTTCTATCAATATATACCAGGTCGGTACAAGTTCGCAGACACCAAACATGTACAGTTTTACTTTTATCTAAATGGTGAAAAAAAAAAAATTCAGAAGATTGTGAAAAATTAAATTACGCTTTTGTCGCCATTTCCTGAAACTCGTACCATTCTCATTTTTCGGGATCTGGGGCTCAGTGACGGACTATTTTTTGCGCCTTGACATTTTTTTACTGATAGAATTTTGGGGCAGATACAATGTTTTTCCTCTCCTCTTATTGTAGGTTATTGTAAAGTTGTGGAGACCAAAAAAACCCCCCATAATTCTGGCGTTTTTAATCTTTTTCTCATTACACAATTTACCGATCAGATTCATTTTATATTTTGATAGATTGAGCATGCAGCGATAGCAAACGTGCATTTTGTTTAAATGGTTTTATTTTTAATTGTGCAAAAGGGATGTGATTTCAACTTTTTGGAAGCTGTCAATCAGTGGTGGGGGCGGAGATATAACAGGAAGCTACCAGTGGTGTGGGTGGGATTATACACAGCAACTACCAATCAGTGGTGAGGCTATACACAGGAAGCAGCCAATCATTGGTAGGGGTGGGGTTATACACAGGAGCTACCAATCAGTGGTGGGGTTATGCACAGAAAGCAATCAATCAAATTAAATCATAAACACCTACTGACACATTGCTTTTTAAGATGCCCGGACACCTAAGTGCTCTATACACATTTGGTTGGAAGCCGATCTGCCTCCTCCAGGACCAATATACCAGGGGCTGCTGATAAGTCTTTGGCTTTGTGATCTTTTTTTGTTTCTATGGTAATGAATGTTACATCACATGAAAGCCTTATGTGTCTAATATATGTTTTCAAATTTTTGTGTTTGTTGCTTATGGCAACAGTGTTCTACGCTCGCGGGAAAACAAAATGACGGATTCTAATGTGATATTCACAGCAACGGAGAGCAGAAGAGGATAAAATTCTTGTTTCTGCAAGGAAAGTCCACAAAGGATATTCATGGTGATATGTCGCAGACATTGGGGGATCAATAACCTTCATATTCCCCAGGTAAGAACTGGGTTGCCAAATTTAAAATGGGCCATTTCAGCCCCAATGATGAGGAACGTCCTGGACGACCGAGAGTGGTTGTTGTTCCGGAGATCGCCGATGCTGTGCACAACCTCATACTGGAGAATCCACGAATTTCTGCTAAAGCAATAGCAGACATCATGGGGATTTCCCCTGAACGTGTTTGTGTCATTATCCATGAATATTTGGACATAAGGGAATGATCTGCAAAGTGAGTCCCAAATGTCTGACCACAGATCAGAGAAGTAGCGAGTGACAACTTCCCACTCCATTTGTCAGCGTTTCTGGACTGATGAGAACTTCCTGGAGCGACTGGTCACTATGGCTGAGACCTGGATTTATTTGTATGACCCTGAAAACAAGGAGCAGTCAAAAAAAAAGAGTGGAGGCACAGTGGTTCTCCTCGTCCAAAGAAGTTCAGGGTTCAAAAATCAGCCTCAAATGGTGATGGCGTCTGTGTTCTGGGATAAGGAGGGCGTGCTGCTAGTGAACTACCTTCAAAAGGGTTCCATCATCAATGCAAGGTATTACATTAAACTTCTGGACCAATTGAAGGCAGTTCTGAAGGCCAAAAGGTGCGGCAAGCTGTCCAAAGGAATCTTGTTCCTGCAAGACAATGCCTCCGCTCACACTGCACAAGCGACCACAGCAAAAATGTCAGAGTTGGGCTTCCAGCTGGTGACCACCCACCTTATTCACCAGATCTAGCTCCCTCCAACTATCATCTGTTTCCAAACCTGAAGAAACACCTCAAGGGTACCAAATTTACCTCTATTTCTGATACCATGGCTGCTATGGATGCCTGGTTTATGGCACAACCGTAATCCTTCTTTTTGTTAGGCTTACAGAACTTGGAATATCGATGTAAAAAGTGTGTTGTCATCAGTGGAGAGTATGTGGCATAAATGTAAAGTTTCATCATCCTATCTCGTTTCTTTTTGGGTAAAGCAAGAGACTTATCAGCAGCCCCTTGTAACAGAAAACTTGGCACTCAGGAGTTGATGTGAAAGAATGGTGATTTTTATTCCAAGACACTACCAAGCATAATGTTTCGGTCCCAAACGGACCTTCCTCAGTCTGCAGTGGTGGTAGAGTGTCTCTGTTTCCCCAAGTGTTGCAGTGTTTACTGCGGTGTCCACTGCTATACTAAGCAAGCGCTCCAGGACCATCTGGTCTTCAACTACAGACTCTGTCTTCCACCCCACAGAGCTCTTTGCCCTCATACTCCTCCAGACCCCTTTGTCCTCCACAGTTCCCTCACGAAAGCCTCAAAAATAACATCTAATTTCTTCTGTGCACTAAGGGTTGAAGGCCCCTCTGTTTTACTGATGAATAGAAAGGGTTGCATAAATGGCTGCAGGGGGACTCACGTCACCCTAACTTGCTTATTCCAAGGAAATATACTCTCTTCAGACCTGTCGTATGTCTAGTAACGGAACATCTCTGGCGTCGCCCTCACCGGGCCCCTCCCGTCTCTGGCGTCGCCCTCACCGGGCCCCTCCCGTCTCTGGCGTCGCCCTCACCGGGCCCCTCCCGTCTCTGGCGTCGCCCTCACCGGGCCCCTCCCGTCTCTGGCGTCGCCCTCACCGGGCCCCTCCCGTCTCTGGCGTCGCCCTCACCGGGCCCCTCCCGTCTCTGGCGTCGCCCTCACCGGGCCCCTCCCGTCTCTGTTGTTCCTGGTCACTGATGTGTGACTGGTTGTCAAGGTCAAGCCCACCCCTGGTGATGACATTATTGATGTGTGAGGTTTTGAACCCCACCCCCTGCCATACACATGCATTACACCCCTCCCCTGCTTCTTACCTGCACAGAACACACATGGCGATGAAGCAGGCAGCAGGATTGGCGATGTTGCTGAGAACAACAGATAGGTGGTAAGCGTTGGCTCCATAGGGTAGGCAGCTGTATGTCTGCACGGAAGGTAGTACACCATTGGTCAGGGCATTGGACAGTCCCAGCAGGACCAGCAGGTAGATGTTTCTCAAGGTCCAGAATGTCCTGTCTGTGGCCCTGGCTGCATCTTGTGGCTTCTCCTGCTCTGGTGACTTCAGGGGGTACGAGTCCTCGGAGTTGGCGCCGTCCTGGTGCACACTAGATGCCTTCAGTTCCTGCTCTGGCTCTTTTCTGACCCTTCCTCTCCAGAATATGAGGAAGGCAAATGAGACAGCAGAGACCAAGAGGAACGAGAAGAGGCCCCAGAAGTAGGAGGCAGCAGAGAAGTTCTCCTGCATGTAGTGGGGGGTGCTACCATTACCGAACGTGTTATTCCTGCACTCCAGACGGCCAACACCCTGACCCAGTGCCAGCACGCAGGGAAAAAGAGCACTAAGCCCCTGCCCGATGAAGAAGCTGCGCACATACTGCTGCGGGAAGCTGTACATGTAAGGCAGGAAGGTGACGTTAGAGGTGCAGCAGCCCAGAGCCAGTAGGAACGCCAGCAGTAGGTACGGCACTGAGTGCTCCTCACCGGCCACCATGACTCGCCGGTCCCAGAACAGCGCCAAGAAGACCGCAGATAGCAGACTCAGTGCATGAATCGAGCGAATCAGCCACGGCTCAGAGATACCTCCAGGGGGGCAGAAGCGGTGAGCAAGAGTGACGGCCAGGGGCCCAATGTTCCCGAAGGCGATGAGCACGGTCAGGTATGCCGGGAGGTTCCATCCTGCATAGAAAAATACGGCAGAGGGTAAGAGGCGGGCGTGAACTAGAGAGGGAGTCAGTGGGGAGCCAGAGAGGGCAAGGGCGGGGAGAGCCAGAGGAGGTGAGGATAACAGCAGAGAGCCAGAAAAAGCAAGGGCGGGGAGAGCCAGAAAGGGCAAGGGCGGGGAGAGCCAGAGGAGGCGAGGACGACAGTAGGGAGCCAGAAAGGGCAAGGGCGGGGAGAGCCAGAAAGGGCAAGGGTGGGGAGAGCCAGAAAGGGCAAGGGCGGGGAGAGCCAGAAAGGGCAAGGGCGGGGTGAGCCAGAGGAGGCGAGGACGACAGTAGGGAGCCAGAAAGGGCAAGGGCGGGGAGAGCCAGAAAGGGCAAGGGTGGGGAGAGCCAGAGGAGGCGAGGACGACAGTAGGGAGCCAGAGAGGGTGTGGGCGACAGCAGAGAGCCAGAGAGGGCAAGGGCAGGGAGCCAGAGAGGGCCAGGAAGGGGGGGGGAGCCAGAGAGGGCACGGGCAGGGAGCCAGAGGAGGCGAGGACGACAGTAGGGAGTCAGAGAAGGCATGGGCAAGAACCAGAGGAGACGAGGTACACAGCGGTGAGGTGGAGATAGTGACAGCAAAATCAAATGGATGGAAAGTTTCGGACCCTGGAAGTCTGGAGCTGCAAGAGCATCAGGGCAAAACAAAACCAGACACGATGTAACAGCAGAATAGTGACTGCAACTCTGGAGGTGACCGGAGGATAAGACATGATGTAACAGCAGAATAGTGAGTGCAGCTCTGGAGGATAAGACATGATTTAACAGCAGACTATAAAAAAAGAGCAAAGTCCACACCACCTTGATGAAAAAGACTGCCTGTGTATAACAAATTCAGCAGATCAGGGACGCACGTCCATAATCAAGGGCTCACTTGATGCAGACATACCATAAGCAAGGATGACAGCGTCCCAATGGGTGAAATTCAATCGATATTTATTCCATCAAACATGATAGTAGCAGCAACGTTTCGACCAGTTGGTCTTTGTGAAACATAACAAAGAAATACCATTGCCTGTTTTTTATACATAAACCAATCGCCAATCCACCAATTAAAACAATGCCGCCCCTCATCTACATAATTAACATGTTTAACATATCCCCAACAATAATCAGTGTATACATAGCATCAATCGCATCCCACGAAGGGGTTTAGATATACGTCAATACATCAGACGTGCACTCACATAATGATAAGATACAGCATAACGCCACCTATATATGAGAAGATCGGTGCTCGTCTCCATGCTGCTGTTGCCATAGAGATATAATGCTCAAAGTTCATTGGATGATGTGTCCTTGTGATCTCGAAGTGGCCAATCCTAGCTCAATTCCAATGCGACGGCGTCCTCATGAATCATCGCTCCGAGAAAACAAGCAGCCAGTAGGTGCGGTGCGCATGTGTCAAGCGGACCAATGGGAAGACGGCTCCAATGCGCAGGCGTCAGACGCCAGCAATCACATGGGTCATCCGGACCTCATTACTCCATGTTCCTGAAGGTAAAGATCCTCTCTGTATTGCGCATGCTCCTCCGTCCGCCATGTTTTATAAGACACACGGCGCACCACATATAACATTACTACAGCAGTAAAGTATTGTACAGACGGCAGCTAATAGAAGAGCTTGAATAATCCGCCATGCTATAGAAGACACAGCATACCGCTTACACCATCAATATAGCAGAATGATATCAGACAGATGGCGCAATAAATGCACACAGTGTAGGAAATCACCATTACCCGCACACTGCACAATTGTGAAA
The DNA here is from genome assembly GCF_048569485.1 of Anomaloglossus baeobatrachus. Classification (NCBI taxonomy): domain Eukaryota; kingdom Metazoa; phylum Chordata; class Amphibia; order Anura; family Aromobatidae; genus Anomaloglossus; species Anomaloglossus baeobatrachus. The sequence goes on along the minus strand of NC_134358.1, from coordinate 15,086,747 downwards.
TACTGTATATGTGCAACAGCAAACCACATTAACCAATCATGTGTCACATAGAACTTATAACAATACATTATCTTATAATATAAGGATACAAGAAGACAAATACGGGGAAAGAGAGCGGAGGGAGAATCGGGCGACGCATGTGCACCGCACCTACTGGCTGACTGTTTGCTCGGAGCGATGATTCACGAAGACGCCTGCGCATTGGAACTGAGCTGGGATTGGCTGCTTGGAGGTCACAAGGACACATCATCCAATGAACTTTGAGCATTGTATCTCCATGGCAACAGCAGCATGAAGACGAGCGCCGATCTTCTCGTATATAGGTGGCGTTAGGCTGTATCCTATCATTATGTGAGTGCACATCTGATGTATTGACGTATATCTAAACACCTTCGGGGGATGCGATTTATGCTATGTATACACGGATTATTGTAGGGGATTTGTTAATTATGTAGATGAGGGGCGGCATTGTTTTAATTGGTGAATTAGTGATTGGTATATGTATAAAAAACAGACCATGAACAGTCTTTGTTAACAGCCCTGACTAAAATCACAAATGACTTACTGCCAAAGCTAACAAGCACTTCTCCATACTCCTACTTCTAGACCTGTCCTCAGCTTTTGACACTGTTGACCACTCCCTCCTACTACAGATCCTCTCTTCCCTCGGTGTCAGAGACCTCACCCTCTCTTGGATCTCTTCATACCTCTCCAACCGCACTTTTAGGCTATGTGCGCACGTTGCGTACAGTCACTGCAGAAATTTCTGCAGCGATCTGAAGAGCACATGTGCGCTTTAAATCGCTGCAGAAATGTCCGTAGTGAGCGCCGATTCCATGCGCTCTGCCTGCAGCTCCTCCCATAGACAGAGCAGGAGCTGCCGGCAAAGCGCAGGAAAGAAGTGACATGTCACTTCTTAGAACGCGTGCTTCGGCAGTAGCGGAAGCGCTGCGCTCTAAAACGCCACGTGCGCACGGCCCCTGCACAATCTCCATAGACAGTGCAGGGGACGCAGGACGCATGCAGTTACGCTGCGCTACAAAGCGCAGCGTAACTGCATGTATTTACGCAACGTGCGCACATAGCCTAAGTGTCTCACACTCCCACACAACCTCTTCATCCCGTCCTCTCTCTGTTGGCGTCCCTCAAGGCTCTGTCCTGGGACCATTACTTTTTTCTATCTATACATTTGGCCTGGGACAACTCAAAGTCCCATGGCTTCCAGTACCACCTATACGCCGATGACACTCAGATCTACCTCTCCGGCCCAGATGTCACATCTCTGCTGTCCAGAATCCCGGAGTGCCTATCTGCTATATCTTCCTTCTTCTCCTCTCGCTTCCTAAAGCTCAATGTGGCCAAAACTGAACTGATCATCTTTCCTCCATCTCACCTACACTCTCCACCTGATCTATCTATTACAATAAATAACACCACGCTCTCGCCAGCACCCAAAGTTCGGTGCCTCGGAGTGACCTTTGACTCTGCCTTGTCCTTCATACCACACATCCAATCCCTCACCACCTCCTGCCGTCTTCAACTCAAAAATATTTCCAGAATCCGTCCCTTCCTCAATTCTCAATCTACAAAAATGCTAGTGCATGCCCTCATAATCTCCCGCCTCAACTACTGCAACATCCTCCTCTGTGGTCTCCCTGCCAACACACTCGCCCCTCTCCAGTCCATCCTTAATTCTGCTGCCTGACTGATCCACCTCTCACCTCACTACCACCCCGCTTCTCCTCTCTGCATGTCCCTTCACTGGCTCCCACTCTTACATCGAATCCAATTCCAATCCTATCCAATTCAAACTACTAATACTGACTTACAAATCCATCCACAAATTGTCTCCTCCATATATCTCTGAACTAATCTCTCGCTACACTCCAAAACGTAATCTCCGGTCCTCCCAAGATCTCCTTCTCTCCTCCTCTCTCATTCGCTCCTCATGCAACCGCCTCCAAGACTTCTCCCGAACATCCCCAGTCTTCTGGAACTCGCTGCCTCAACACGTCAGATTATCTGCTACACTTGCAAACTTCAAACGGAACCTGAAAACTCATCTGTTCAGAAATGCCTATAACCTTCAATGATCTCACTGCTTCACCACCGTGCGGAGCCGACGCCCCACCACCGTGCGGAGCCGCCGCCCCACCACCGTGCGGAGCTGCCGCCCGACCTCCCCCCACCCCACCTACTGTCTCCTCCCCAAAATCCTCTAGAATGTAAGCCTGCAAGGGCAGGGCCCTCTTCCCTCTGTACTAGTCTGTCTATTGTAACTTGTATATGTGTTCTGTATGTAACCCCTTCTCATGTACAGCACCATAGAATCAATGCTGCTCTATAAATAAATAATAAATAATAATAATAATAATAAACAGCAGAATAGTGACTACAGCTCTGGAGATGACTGGAGGATAAGATCTGATGCAACAGCAGAATAGTGACTGCAGCTCTGGAGGTGACTTGAGGAGAATACATGATGTAACAGCAGAATAGTGAGTGCAGCTCTGGAGGAGAAGACATGATGTAACAGCAGAATAGTGACTACAGCTCTGGAGATGACTGGAGGATAAGATCTGATGCAACAGCAGAATAGTGACTGCAGCTCTGGAGGTGACTTGAGGAGAATACATGATGTAACAGCAGAATAGTGAGTGCAGCTCTGGAGGAGAAGACATGATGTAACAGCAGAATAGTGAATGCAGCTCTGGAGGAGAAGACATGATGTAACAGCAGAATAGGGACTGGAGGATGAGACATGATGTAACATCAGAATGGGGACTGCAGCTCTGGAGGAGACAGATAAGTAAGAATGTAACAACAGAATAGTGACTGTAGGATAAGACAGGATGTAACAGCAGAATAGTGACTGCAGCTCTAGAGGAGAAGATAAGATGTAACAGTAGAATAGTGACTTCAGCTCTGGAGGTGACTGGAGGATAAGACAACGTAACAGCAGAATAGTGATTGCAGCTCTGGAGGGGACTGGCACCGATTTATGGATTATAATACATGATAATGGGATTTATCAGAGGAGCTGCATATACAGTGCTGCTGTGTTAGGAGATATGGCCGGAGGATTGGGGTAGTAGCCACTCGTTAACCTCTTGTACTCTCCGCCATCCATTATTCAGGTGTCGCCATCTAGTAGCCACTAGCCGCACTGCAGTCTTACATATCTTCATCGTTCAGAGCCTTAAGACTAAGAACTGGAGTGATCCCAACTATCCACCACCCCTCATGTCAAAGCGGCAAGAGGAGAGAAGCTGAGGTGGGGGGCTGTTTGTAGTTTCTTTTCACTCATATTAACTGAGTATTGGGGGTCTGCAGGCCGATCCTCACACAATAGAGGGCTCCGCGAGGGTGGGACTCACCTTCTGGAAGCTCTTTCACAACCACAGGAAGCTCCACCCACAAGGAGTTCACGGACACCCAGGAGCCCATCCCAAAGAGGGCGACGAGGGCGTGTGTGAGCAGTGAGCGCCCGTCCACCTCCATCTTCTTAGCACTGGAAGACATGACGTCGAGAGGTGAGAACACAATGTACATCACTTCTCCGAAGATAGCTCCCCTCAAATATAAACAAAAAAGCCCCAGACAGAGCTCCTCTGTCAGCTGTGACCCTCTCCCCAGTACGGAGACCCCGCCTTTCCCTCTATGCAAAGTCCATATGAACGCGGGGATATCAGGGGCCACACGTCGCGGGCGCTCATTACCTGCTCTGTGATTGGCCAGGAATGAGAAGAGCCTGCTCCTCCGACCGGATCTCTTCCAGCTCCAGAGATCAGGAAACTGACCCAAGTAGTCTACAGAGAAAAAAAGTGCAATTGCAGGGCTTTCCAAAAGTATTCACACCCCAGGAAGTTTTCCACATTATACCCACAAACTTAAAATGTTATTGAGATTTTCTGACACCAAGTACTGTACAAGTATTTGTGACGTGTGAAGGAAATGAAACCTGGGTTTCTAAGGATTCTACATACAGAAGATGAAATAAGTATTGTCACGGCTCCAATTCTCGAAGTGCATATATGTCTAAGGCTCTGTCCACACACTGCATCTTAGTGTATCTTTTTATTCTGTCGTCACAAACGCATGAAAGAACACATGCGTTTTTGCCACGTTTTTGTTAATGCATATTGTGTGTTTTTTTAAAGGATAATTGATAACTAGAATAGATATAAAATGAATAATACGGCATTCTGTTCTAAGACGCACCCCAAATTTAAAGATTAAAAAAAAAAAAATGGGGTCCGTATTCTACTCCGGTGTTTTCTTACCAGTGGGAATGCCCTGTAGAAACGGGCATTCCCACAACATGTGCATGATCCCTGCTTCTTCCACAGTACATTTTGGGCACTTGGAATCGGTGCTCGCTCCCGCTTTCTGCATCTACACAGAGGTTTTATATACTCTCTATATAACATACATCTGCAAGAGCCGTTTCACTTCACTCAGATATTTTGACGACATATTGCAAAATAGACTCCCATTTCTCCTCTCCAATTTCTCCCAAATCTTCCACCCATTTCACATATGCCCCAATTGGATGCCTCCCAACAAACATGGACAAGAATCCCCCATAAAACATCGATATACAACCTGCCGTTCCTCTCTGCGTCCCCAGTATACTGATTACACGGTCTGATTGTAGAACAATTGGTGTTATTCTGTTCTGCGACTCAAATGCGTGGCGTAGCTGCAGGTATTTATAGAACATACCATGTCCCAGTGGGAAGTCTTTAAGCAGTCCTTCAAAAGGTCTTAAATATGTTTCCTTCCACAACTTGGGAAAGGTACCAGATACCAATTCTCCTCCATAGCCTGAATTACTTAAGGGATAAAAATTCTGGAATGCTGGGATTATCCCATGTGTGGGCATATCTAGTGAACCCCGTTATCTGTCTCACCGGTTTGATCTTACCCCATACTTTATCCATTAGCTGTATAGTAGGAAATGATGCACAGTGTGGACGAAACTTTCCCACCTCCAGACCAGCCAGCAGAGGACCTTTTCCGACCATACAGTTAGGTCCAGAAATCTTTGGACAGTGACACAATTTTGGCGAGTTGGGCTCTGCATGCCACCACATTGGATTTGAAATGAAACCTCTACAACAGAATTCAAGTGCAGATTGTAACGTTTAATTTGAAGGTTTGAACAAAAGAAGGGAATTTTGTTACTTACCGTAAATTCCTTTTCTTCTAGCTCTTATTGGGAGACCCAGACGATTGGGTGTATAGCACTGCCTCCGGAGGCCACACAAAGCAATTACACTAAAAAGTGTAAGGCCCCTCCCCTTCTGGCTATACACCCCCAGTGGGATCACTGGCTCACCAGTTTTAGTGCAAAAGCAAGAAGGAGGAAAGCCAATAACTGGTTTAAACAAATTCACTCCGAAGTAACCTCGGAGAGCTGAAAACCGTTCAACATGAACAACATGTGTACCCGAAAAACAACCAAAAATCCCGAAGGACAACAGGGCGGGTGCTGGGTCTCCCAATAGGAGCTAGAAGAAAAGGAATTTACGGTAAGTAACAAAATTCCCTTCTTCTTCGGCGCTCCATTGGGAGACCCAGACGATTGGGACGTCCAAAAGCTGTCCCTGGGTGGGTAAATTAATACCTCATGTTAGAGCTGCAAGACAGCCCTCCCCTATATGGAGGCAACTGCCGCCTGCAGGACTCTTCTACCTAGGCTGGCGTCCGCCGAAGCATAGGTATGCACCTGATAATGTTTGGTGAAAGTGTGCAGACTCGACCAGGTAGCTGCCTGGCACACCTGTTGAGCCGTAGCCTGGTGTCGCAATGCCCAGGATGCACCCACGGCTCTGGTAGAATGGGCCTTCAGCCCTGATGGAACCGGAAGCCCAGCAGAACGGTAGGCTTCAAGAATTGGTTCTTTGATCCATCGAGCCAGGGTGGCCTTAGAAGCCTGCGACCCTTTGCGCTTACCAGCGACAAGGACAAAGAGTGCATCCGAACGGCGCAAGGGCGCCGTGCGGGAAATGTAGATTCTGAGTGCTCTCACCAGATCTAACAAATGTAAATCCTTCTCATACCGATGAACTGCATGAGGACAAAACGAAGGCAAAGAGATATCCTGATTAAGATGAAAAGAGGATACCACCTTCGGGAGAAACTCCTGAATGGGGCGCAGCACTACCTTGTCCTGGTGGAAGACCAGGAAGGGAGCCTTGGATGACAGCGCTGCCAGCTCAGACACTCTCCGAAGAGATGTGATCGCTACCAGAAAAGCCACTTTCTGTGATAGTCTAGAAAGTGAAACGTCCCTCAGAGGCTCGAAGGGCGGCTTCTGGAGGGCAACTAGTACCCTGTTCAGATCCCATGGATCTAACGGCCGCTTGTACGGGGGTACGATATGGCAAACCCCCTGTAGGAACGTGCGCACCTTAGGAAGGCGTGCCAAACGCCTCTGAAAAAAGACGGATAGCGCCGAGACCTGACCTTTAAGGGAGCCGAGCGACAAACCTTTTTCTAACCCAGATTGCAGGAAAGAAAGAAAGGTAGGCAATGCAAATGGCCAGGGAGACACTCCCTGAGCAGAGCACCAGGATAAGAATATCCTCCACGTTCTGTGGTAGATCTTAGCGGACGTGGGCTTCCTAGCCTGTCTCATGGTGGCAACGACCCCTTGGGACAATCCTGAAGACGCTAGGATCCAGGACTCAATGGCCACACAGTCAGGTTCAGGGCCGCAGAATTCCGATGGAAAAACGGCCCTTGGGACAGTAAGTCTGGTCGGTCTGGTAGTGCCCACGGTTGGCCGACCGTGAGCTGCCACAGATCCGGATACCACGCCCTCCTCGGCCAGTCTGGGGCGACGAGTATGACGCGGCTGCAATCGGATCTGATCTTGCGTAGCACTCTGGGCAAGAGTGCCAGAGGTGGAAACACATAAGGGAGCCGGAACTGCGACCAATCTTGCACTAGGGCGTCTGCCGCCAGCGCTCTTTGATCGCGAGACCGTGCCATGAAGGTTGGGACCTTGTTGTTGTGCCGGGACGCCATGAGGTCGACGTCCGGCCTTCCCCATCGGCGACAGATTTCCTGAAACACGTCTGGGTGAAGGGACCATTCCCCTGCGTCCATGCCCTGGCGACTGAGGAAGTCTGCTTCCCAGTTTTCTACGCCGGGGATGTGAACTGCGGATATGGTGGAGGCCGTGGCTTCCACCCACATCAGAATCCGCCGGACTTCCTGGAAGGCTTGCCGACTGCGTGTCCCCCCTTGGTGGTTGATGTATGCCACCGCTGTGGAGTTGTCCGACTGAATTCGGATCTGCCTTCCTTCCAGCCACTGCTGGAAGGCTAGTAGGGCAAGATACACTGCTCTGATTTCCAGAACATTGATCTGAAGGGTGGACTCCTGCTGAGTCCACGTACCCTGAGCCCTGTGGTGGAGAAAAACTGCTCCCCACCCTGACAGACTCGCGTCTGTCGTGACCACCGCCCAAGACGGTGGTAGGAAGGATCTTCCCTGTGATAATGAGGTGGGAAGAAGCCACCACTGCAGAGAGTCCTTGGCCGTCTGGGAAAGGGAGACTTTCCTGTCCAGGGATGTTGACTTCCCGTCCCATTGGCGGAGAATGTCCCATTGAAGTGGGCGCAGATGAAACTGCGCAAACGGAACCGCTTCCATTGCCGCCACCATCTTCCCGAGGAAGTGCATGAGGCGTCTTAAGGAGTGCGACTGACTTTGAAGGAGAGCCTGCACCCCAGTCTGTAGTGACCTCTGCTTGTCCAGCGGAAGCTTCACTATCGCTGAGAGAGTATGAAACTCCATGCCAAGATACGTTAGTGATTGGGTCGGTGACAGATTTGACTTTGAGAAGTTGATGATCCACCCGAACGTCTGGAGAGTCTCCAGTGCAACAGTCAAGCTGAGTTGGCATGCCTCTTGAGAGGGTGCCTTGACCAGTAGATCGTCCAAGTAAGGGATCACAGAGTGTCCCTGAGAGTGCAAGACTGCTACCACTGCCGCCATGATCTTGGTGAACACCCGTGGGGCTGTCGCTAGACCAAATGGCAGAGCTACGAACTGAAGATGGTCGTCTCCTATCACGAAGCGTAGAAAGCGTTGGTGCTCTGTAGCAATCGGCACGTGGAGATAAGCATCCTTGATGTCTATTGATGCTGGGAAATCTCCTTGAGACATTGAGGCAATGACTGAGCGGAGGGATTCCATCCGGAACCGCCTGGCGTTCACATGCTTGTTGAGCAGTTTTAGGTCCAGAACAGGACGGAATGAGCCGTCCTTTTTTGGCACCACAAAGAGATTGGAGTAAAAACCTTGACCTCGTTCCTGAAGAGGAACAGGGACCACCACTCCTTCTGCTCTTAGAGAATTCACCGCCTGCAGAAGGGCATCTGCTCAGTCGGGATGTGGGGAAGTTCTGAAGAACCGAGGCGGAGGCCGAGTACTGAACTCTATCCTGTACCCGTGAGACAAAATGTCTGTTACCCACCGGTCTTTGACCTGTGGCAGCCAAATGTCGCAAAAGCGGGAGAGCCTGCCACCGACCGAGGATGCGGAGGGAGGCGGCCGAAAGTCATGAGGCAGCCGCCTTGGAAGCGGTACCTCCGGTTGCTTTCTTGGGGCGTGAGTGAGCCCGCCAGGAATCAGAGCTCCTTTGCTCTTTCTGAGTCCCTTTGGACGAGGAGAATTGGGGCTTGCCCGAGCCTCGAAAGGACCGAAACTTTGACTGCCACTTCCTCTGTGGAGGTTTGCTTGATCTGGGCTGGGGTAAGGAGGAGTCCTTACCTTTGGACTGTTTAATGATTTCCGCCAATTGCTCACCAAACAGTCTGTCTCCAGATAATGGCAAGCTGGTTAAACATTTTTTAGAAGCAGAATCTGCTTTCCATTCCTTTAACCACAAGGCTCTGCGCAAAACTACAGAGTTGGCGGATGCCATTGAGGTACGGCTCGTAGAGTCCAGTACCGCATTGATAGCGTAGGTCGCAAACGCAGACATTTGCGTAGTTAGGGACGCCACTTGCGGCACTGCTGGACGTATGAGAGAGTCCACCTGTGCCAGACCAGCTGAAATAGCTTGGAGCGCCCACACGGCCGCGAATGCTGGAGCAAACGACGCGCCGATAGCTTCATAGACAGATTTCAACCAAAGGTCCATCTGTCTGTCATTGGCATCTTTAAGTGAAGCCCCATCCTCCACTGCAACTATGGATCTAGCTGCAAGCCTGGATATTGGAGGGTCCACTTTTGGACACTGGGTCCAGCGTTTGACCACGTCAGGGGGAAAAGGATAACGTGTATCCTTAAGGCGTTTAGAAAAACGCTTGTCCGGATAAGTATTGTGTTTCTGGATGGATTCTCTGAAGTCAGAGTGGTCCAGAAAAGTACTCAATTTACGCTTGGGATACAGGAAATGGAATTTCTCCTGCTGTGCAGCTGCCTCCTCTGCAGAAGGGGCTGGGGGAGAAATATCCAACAGCCTATTGATGGCCGCTATAAGGTCATTTACCATGGCGTCACCATCTGGCGTATCCAAATTGAGTGCGGCGTCAGGACAAGACTCCTGATCACCCACCTCTGAACCCTCATATAGGGACCCTTCTCGCTGAGACCCTGATCCGCGTGATGACGTGGAGGGTCTCTCCCAGCGAGCTCGCTTAGGCGGACTGGGACTGTCATCGGAGTCAGAGCCCTCAGCCTGTGATGCCTGGGACCCCCTTGAAGTACGGATTAGTTCCAACTGAGGGGGACCGGGGAACATAGACACAGCAGTGTCTATGGTCTGAGCAACTGGCCTGGACTGCAAGGTCTCCAGGATTTTTGTCATAGTCACAGACATTTTATCAGCAAAGACTGCAAATTCTGTCCCCGTCACCGGGGCAGGGTTCACAGGCGTCTCTGCCTGGGCTACCACCACAATAGGCTCTGGCTGACGAAGTGCCACTGGGACTGAACATTGCACACAATGAGAGTCGTTGGAGCCTGCTGGTAGATTAGCCCCACATGCTGTACAAGCAGTGTATACAGCCCGTGCCTTGGCACCCTTGCGTTTTGCGGATGACATGCTGTTGTCTCCTCAAAGCAATATAGGGTGTACAGCCAAGAAGCGACCTTACAGTGCAGTATATAAATATATCTAGACACAGCAGTGTCTATGGTACAGCGAAAAATATAACACTGTGGCACTAGTGGGGCCGCACGTATGTGCTGCTTACCGCCCGCTTAGCGCGGGTGTGTGGTCGCCAGAAACCCCTAGCCTGGGTCCCCCAGAGCCTGCGTCCGTTCTCCAGCCAGACTGCATGTGTATAATGGCTGCCGGCGTCCTGGGGAGCTGCAAGCCTGGGGGCGGGCCTAGGGCGTGCACAGAGAAAAAGCGCGAAGCCTGTGTCCTACTGTGCTCAGTGAGAGGGCTGGAGCATGTAAATCGTGCTCCAGCCCTCGGCGCTGCCGATTGAACAACGTCTCTCCCCTACCCTGATTGACAGGGTGGGGGGCGTTAACGAAGCGGAGCTAGGCCGCAGAAAGCCGGGGACTAAAGTTAGAAGCGCCGCCGCCGTAAAAGCGCGGTCGGCGCGTCCCCGGCGCACTACAAGTCGCAGCTGCGCCGCCGCTCCAGGGGCGGTCGGCGCGGCGATCCACACACATAAAGTCCCCCAGTAATCTGCGGGGACTATAAGCCCAGCGCACAGCGCTACAGTCCCCGGCGCACTAGCACACCCAGCAAGCCTGGGGTGTGCGTGGCCTGCCATACGGGGACACAGAGTACCTGAAAGTTGCAGGGCCTTGTCCCTGAACGGCACTCCCGCTCCACATCCAGCAGGTTCTATGGGTCTGTGGATGGAGCCCGGCCTCAGGGCTTGGTGGCCGGTAAGATCCCACTTCCTCAGAGCCCTTCAGGGGGATGGGGAAGGAAAACAGCATGTGGGCTCCAGCCTCCGTACCCGCAATGGGTACTTCAACCTTACAAACCACAAGTGGGGTAAGAAGGGAGCATGCTGGGGGCCCCATATGGGCCCTCTTTTCTTCCATCCGATATAGTCAGCAGCTACTGCTGACTAAACAGTGGAGCTATGCGTGGATGTCTGACCTCCTTCGCACAAAGCAGAAAACTGGTGAGCCAGTGATCCCACTGGGGGTGTATAGCCAGAAGGGGAGGGGCCTTACACTTTTTAGTGTAATTGCTTTGTGTGGCCTCCGGAGGCAGTGCTATACACCCAATCGTCTGGGTCTCCCAATGGAGCGCCGAAGAAATATCTGATAGAAATTGTAGGAATTGTCACATTTCTTTACAAACACTCCACATTTTAGGAGGTCAAAAGTAATTGGACAAATAAACCAAACCCAAACAAAATATTTTTATTTTCAATATTTTGTTGCGAATCCTTTGGAGGCAATCACTGCCTTAAGTCTGGAACCCATGGACATCACCAAACGCTGGGTTTCCTCCTTCTTAATGCTTTGCCAGGCCTTTACAGCCGCAGCCTTCAGGTCTTGCTTGTTTGTGGGTCTTTCCGTCTTAAGTCTGGATTTGAGCAAGTGAAATGCATGCTCAATTGGATTAAGATCTGGTGATTGACTTGGCCATTGCAGAATGTTCCACTTTTTTGCACTCATGAACTCCTGGGTAGCTTTGGCTGTATGCTTGGGGTCATTGTCCATCTGTACTATGAAGCGCCGTCCGATCAACTTTGCGGCATTTGGCTGAATCTGGGCTGAAAGTATATCCCGGTACACTTCAGAATTCATCCGGCTACTCTTGTCTGCTGTTATGTCATCAATAAACACAAGTGACCCAGTGCCATTGAAAGCCATGCATGCCCATGCCATCACGTTGCCTCCACCATGTTTTACAGAGGATGTGGTGTGCCTTGGATCATGTGCCGTTCCCTTTCTTCTCCAAACTTTTTTCTTCCCATCATTCTGGTACAGGTTGATCTTTGTCTCATCTGTCCATAGAATACTTTTCCAGAACTGAGCTGGCTTCATGAGGTGTTTTTCAGCAAATGTAACTCTGGCCTGTCTATTTTTGGAATTGATGAATGGTTTGCATCTAGATGTGAACCCTTTGTATTTACTTTCATGGAGTCTTCTCTTTACTGTTGACTTAGAGACAGATACACCTACTTCACTGAGAGTGTTCTGGACTTCAGTTGATGTTGTGAACGGGTTCTTCTTCACCAAAGAAAGTATGCGGCGATCATCCACCACTGTTGTCATCCTTGGACGCCCAGGCCTTTTTGAGTTCCCAAGCTCACCAGTCAATTCCTTTTTTCTCAGAATGTACCCGACTGTTGATTTTGCTACTCCAAGCATGTCTGCTATCTCTCTGATGGATTTTTTCTTTTTTTCAGCCTCAGGATGTTCTGCTTCACCTCAATTGAGAGTTCCTTAGACCGCATGTTGTCTGGTCACAGCAACAGCTTCCAAATGCAAAACCACACAGCTGTAATCAACCCCAGACCTTTTAACTACTTCATTGATTACAGGTTAATGAGGGAGATGCCTTCAGAGTTAATTGCAGCCCTTAGAGTCACTTGTCCAATTACTTTTGGTCCCTTGAAAAAGAGGAGGCTATGCATTACAGAGCTATGATTCCTAAACCCTTTCTCCGATTTGGATGTGAAAACTCTCATATTGCAGCAGGGAGTGTGCACTTTCAGCCCATATTATATATAGAATTGTATTTCTGAACATGTTTTTGTAAACAGCTAAAATAACAAAACTTGTGTCACTGTCCAAATATTTCTGGACCTAACTGTATATTGTAAAATCTTTCCTGCCAAGGTCTCCAAACCCACCATACCCCCACCCCACCATGTATTGACTCTGGGCAGCCAAGTAATAGCACCAAGGGTTGGGTAAGCCAGTCCTCCTTCGTCTTTCGGCCTTTGTAAATATTGTAACCTCATCCGTGGGCGATTCTTTCCCCAGATTAAGCCTCGGAAGATAAGTTTATTTTATAAAACCTGTTCTGTGGTATCCATATCGGGGCGTTATGGAGCACATATAGCAATTGGGGCATTAGTATCATTTTAATTAAATATACTCTCCCCACCACCGTAAGGTACAGTTTGGACCAAGCTAGGATTTTTCGTTTGAACTTAAGTAAGAGGGGGTCGAGATTAAGGCTACATGCGCACGTTGCTTTTTTTGCTGCTTTTTTGCTGCTTTTTGGCTGCAGTTTCGTCAGCTTAACTTTCTGACATTTGACTTCCCAGCAAAGTCTATGAGAAGTCAGATTTGTCATGCGCACATTGCAGTTTATTTGTCAGCGTTTTTTTTGTCAAAAGTTTGTGACAAATAAAATGCAGCATGTTCATTCTTCCTGCGTTTTTGTCAACATTTGTCACCCATTGAAATCAATGAGGGCATCAAAAACGCAGGAAAAATGCATGCTAATCAAAAGTGGTGCATTTTACCTGCCTTTTACCTGCGTTTTTGGTACCAAAAACGCAGGTGATTTGTCAGGAAGTGAGGTAACAGGCAAGTGGTCCCGTCCCGTCCCGTCCTCCACGTGTTCCCCGAAGTACCGCTGTCCCCAGGGGAGATGATGCGGAGGACGGGACTATCAGCGGCGGCGGCAGCGAGAGGGAAAAATCAATGTTTTCAGCTGCCAATGTCCATCCCCCTCTCGCTGCCGCCGCTGATAGTCCCCGTCCTCCACATCATCTCCCCTGTGCGTGCACGCTGGGGACAGCGGTACTTCGGGGAACACGTGGAGGACGGGACTATCAGCGGCGGCAGCGAGAGGGGGATGGACATTGGCAGCTGAAAACATTGATTTTTCCCTCTCGCTGCCGCCGCCGCTGATAGTCCCGTCCTCCACGTGTTCCCCGAAGTACCGCTGTCCCCAGTGTGCACGCACAGGGGAGATGATGGACCCCTCTCGCTGCCACCGCCGCCGCTGATAGTCCCGTCCTCCACGCTCCTGTCAGCTCCACGCAGTAGCGCGATCAGCTGAGCTGTCACTGAGGTTACTCGCGGCCACCGCTGGATTCAGCGGTGGCCGCGGGTAACCTCAGTGACAGCTCAGCTGATCGCGCGGCTCTCTTCAGTTGCTGTGTGAAGCTGACAGGAGCGGCGGTGTCTGCTGCTCCTGTCACCTCCATGCAGCAGAGCTGGAAGCGACGCTGGACCATCCTGGATTACACCGGACATGGAGGGCTTTGTCGGGCTTATTAAATGGGAGAAAGAGGGAATTTGTTAGCGTTTTTTATTTCTAATAAAGGATTTTTTCAGGTGGGTGTTTATTTACTGTAACTTACAGATTAATCACGGAAGGAATCTCGGGGAGACGCCTGACATGATTAATCTATGACTTATTGGCAGCTATGGGCTGCCAATAACTCCTTATTACCCCGATTTGCCAACGCACCAGGGCAAATCGGGAAGAGCCGGGTACTGTCCCAGAACTGTCGCATCTAATGGATGCGGCCATTCTGGGCGGCTGCTGACTGATATTGTTAGGCTGGGGGGCTCCCCATAACGTGGAGCTCCCCATCCTGAGAATACCAGCCTTCAGCCGTATGGCTTTATCTGGCTGGCATTAAAATTGCCAGTTTTTTTTAATTATTTATTTCTAATTTTTTTTTTTTCAATTCAACAAGCTTTATGGGCTTGTTTGAACTGAATAATACATGAAACAATTGTTGACAAAACTGCAGCCAAAAACGCACCAAAAAAGCAGCAAAAACGCATAAAAAAAAGCACCTACATTTTTTGTGACATTTCCAGGCTCTCTCTGACAAGGTGCAGTTTTGGCTGCATTTTGTGAACACGAAAAAGAAGCAGCGTGCGCATGTATCTCAAGACGTTCATACTCCGCCAGTTTATTGGATATCATAATTCCCAGATGTTTAAACTCTGACACCACCTGCACCGGAGCGCAAGTCACCACCGTATTGGAGGGAGTTTCATCTAATAGCATTAAAACTACGGTATATACTCTAAGCAGCACCGGCAGCAAAACCTCCCTATGTTGCTTATATACTTCAGCCGGAAACCCATCCACCCCCGACGCCTTATCATTCGCCATATCACTCAGAGCTAGCTCCAGCTCCTCCAAGTCAAATGGCTCGTGCAGCAGCTCTCTATATTCCCTTGAGAGGACCGGCACCTGGACTCTGCTCAGAAATTCATCTACCTCCCCCACCTCCAGATGAACCTTGGCAGAGTATAGATCAGAGTAAAATGTTTATAAATACAAGCACCGAAAAAATCCTTAATTTAAAATAAAAGGGCAAATTAACCCCCAAAACGCCACTGTAGGTCTGACGTAATCCACATGAGGTCCCACACTGATTCAGCTCTGCTACATCTGAACCTCTCAGCGTGCACCATAGAACATGACTGCTCGCTGTTTTGGGGTTAATAAAGTGGTGAAAGAGGGTGCTTTTTTTGTCTTGGTGTTTGTGTTTCTTTACTTTCACTTACAAATTAGTAATGGGGGGGTTCTCAGACACCTCCCATTACTAATCTAGGGCTTAGTGGCAGCTGTGAGCTGCCATTAACAACTTATTACCCCGATTGCCACCGCACCAGGGCAATCTGTAGAGCAGGATAAAGTGCTAGGACTGTCGCATCTAATGGATGCGGCAATTCCGGGAGGCTGCAGGCTGATATTTATAGGCTGGGGGGGGCGCCCAATAACCAAGGGTCTCTCAACGTGAGAATACCAGCCCCCAGCTGTCGGGCTTTATCTTGGCTGGGTATCAAAATTGGGGGGACCTCATGTCGTTTTTTTAAATTATTTAAAAAAAAATAAAATTAAAAAATTAAATAAAAAAAAAAAAAAAAGCTGCACACGGCTCCTCCTATTTTGATACCCAGTTAAGATAAGCACACGGCTGGGGGCTGCAGCATGTAGCCATGGCTTTATCTGTAAGGGCATCATCATATGGGGGAAGGGGGGGGGGGGGGAAGACATGCTGTCACTCAGTGTGGGGGCGCCTCTAACTGCAACCAATCACAGATGCCGGTGGGCGGGGGAAGCAGTGCATATTTAATTAAGGTTATGAGCAGCCCGGGAAGCGAATGAGCGACCGCCGGATCAGTGTGACAGCTGCGCCGGTGAATCGATAAGTATGAAGCACTTGCTCCTACTCCTTTGCGCCGAATTCTGGTCCCCATAGACTTTATATGGTGACTGGCATCTGGCCACATACCAGGGAACAATCCTCCGCCGACCCAGATTCAGCGGGGGATTGATCTGTCAGTCCTCCCATCACTAGTGAGAAACGCAGGGACAAAACGCAAAAAGAATTGACACGCTGCATTATCAAAAACGCAGCCAAAAGATGCACTGTGCGGACAGCAAAACAGAAATCTCATAGACTTTGCTGGGGGAAGGAAATGCATGCATTTTGGGTGTTTCTTTGGGACCACAAAAACTTCTCCAAAAATGCAGTAAAAGAGGCAGTGTGCGTATGAGACCAAAAGCTGCTACTGACCTGAATTTCTCACCAGATGTCGGTAACAACCCATCCAATGCACTCAGGCAAACAAATCACCCTAGATGTCCATCATGTGCAATAATGAGAAATTACACAGGAAAAAAGTATTCAACACGTTACTGAATTTTATCTAACCCTTCAACAACCGCTGATACGCCATTAAACGGAGGTCATTCACAGGCTATATTCTTCAGCTGAGGAATAAGTGAATAGCGCCTCCGCATGGGTGAAATTCCCGCAAGTGATAACTATATTTGACAACTGCGGGTATCAGCCCCAACCGGTTTTAAAATTGATCGGGTCCAATTAACTCTTTAAATACCTTGACAGCGGTATCCAAGAAGTTAAAAGGGGGTAAAGAGACGCCCTTTGAAAGCACTGACCCCTCCCACGACTGTAATCGTATGTGCTCATGGTTGCCATGGTACCCCGGTCATCTTATATAATAGGCAGATTGAGACACTGACAGGTCTCATGCACTGCAGTACAGGAGCACGGCAAAGTATGAGACCCACTCATTAATCCTGTAAGTGAAAAGAAAAACACAAACACCGAAAAAATCCTTTATTTGAAATAAAATACAAAAAAAAAAATATATTAACTCCAAAAATCATCCAGGTCCAACGTAATCCACACGAGATCCCACGAGCACATAACAGGGCATGACCGCACACTGCGGCTTCAGGCAGAGACTGACTCAGCTGCAGCTGTGATGTCACAGCTGGAGATTCCCACGGTACCCCACTTGTGACCACAGGAAAATTCACCTCAGGTGAACTGAGTTCAATCAGAACTGCATCTCCTGGCAGAAAACAATTTTTTTTTGCCAAGAGATGCAGATTTGGTGCTGAAATATTATACATCAAATTCCTGCACTAATAATGCATCTTCTGGCAAACAAACACATCTAAAAACAATACAGTTTTGATGCCATTTTTGACAGAAAATGCAGATTTGGTGCATAATATTCCAGCACCAAATCTGCATCTCCTGGCAAACAAAAACAAACAAAAAAAAAAAAAACCACAACATTTTTCTGCCAGGAGATGCAGGTCTGATTGAACTCAATGACCTCACCTCAGGTGAACAGAGTACAATCAGTTCACCTGAGGTGAGTTTACATGCGGTCAAAGGTGGGGGACAGTGGGAACCTCCATCTGTGACCGCAGTTGTACTCTGAGCCAGAGCTGCCAGCGGTGACGTCACTGTCAGTGTCTTTCTGAAGCCGCGGCAGGCAGTCGTGTTCTGTAATGTACCACCAATTCACACACAAAACGAATCAGAAACCAAGATATAAAAAGGTAAATCTTTATTGAGACCAAAAGATAAAATATTAGACAAGGGGTGTAATTATAAGACAGTGCACAAGGTGGCGTACCAGAGCGGTAGAGAAATAGTGTCCGGTTAATGAACAGTGAAGCTCAATACAGCCTCAAGGGAAAACACCTAAGCCACAGAAATCGGCAAGGTTCATAACCCCGTGGTAGGTGAGAAAGATCCAGAATGGCATAAATATAAGAAGAAAAGTACAAAAGGCCCTGACGAAGGCTAGCGCCGAAACGTGCGTAAGCGTGACCTGGCGTCATCTCAGCGGTGAGTAAGGTGATCTCCGGTTTTGTACTTTTCTTCTTATATTTATATGCTATTCTGGGTCTTTCTCACCTACCACGGAGTTATGAACCTTGACCGATTCCTGTGGCTTAGGTGTTTTCCCTTGAGGCTGTATTGAGCTTCACTGTTCATTAACCGGACACTATTTCTCTACCGCTCTGGTTCGCCACCTTGTGCACCTGTCTTATAATTACACCCCTTGTCTAATATTTTATCTTTGGTCTCAATAAAGATTTACCTTTTATATCTTGGTTTCTGATTCATTTTGTGTGTGAATTGGTGGTATATTAATTCCAGAATCAGCTTTATATCCATCTTACTGTAACCATGGGGTGGAGGTACTCTCTCTCTTTTTGAGTGACCACTGAAACTTCTTCCTCTGTTTTTTTTCATATGAATTTTGGCTGAAAATTTGTTTTGGGGTTCTGTAATGTGCTCACGCCCTGTGACTTTAGAATGTAGCAGAGCCGGGATCGCTGTGGGACCTCGTATGGATTATGTTGGACCTGGGTATTTGGGATTCATAAATTGGACAAAGGGTGGGATTTTTGTATTTTTTTTCAAATAGAGGGATTTTTTCAGTGTTTGTGTTTATTTCCTTACTTATTCACAGATCACTTACAGATTAGTAATGAGGGGGGAGGGTCTCATAGACACCTCCCAATAATAATCTAAGGCTTAGTGGCAGATGTGGGCTGTCATTAACCCCTTATTATCCCGAATGCCACCGTACTAGGGCAATTGGGATGAGCCAGGCTGGGATAGTCACTTCTAATGGATGCGGCAATTCTGGGGTGGCTGCAGCTGGTAATTTTTAGGCTGGGGAGGGCCCAATAACCATGGGCCTCCCTAGACTGAAAATACTAGCCCCCAGCTGTCAACTTTATCATGGCTGGATATCAAAATTGGGGTAGACCGTACAGCATTTTTTTTTTAAATTGTTTCTGTAAATAAGTTTTAAAAATAGCCCCATGCGGTTCCTCTCCTTGTGATACACAGCCAAGATAAGCGCAGGGCTGAGGGCTGCAGCCTGTAGCCATATGCTTTATCTGCACTGAATATCACAATATAGGGGCAGCCTACGCCAGTTTAATTCTTTATTTTTATTGCACTAAAGGGAAGCAGACAGCGTGTGTGATTTCAACCCATCACAGACGCTATCACACAGGGTGGGGGCGCGGTCTGACTGCAATCAGTCACAGACGGCTGGGACTGACAGGGAAGCAGTGAATATATATGAGGGTAATAAGCGGCCCCATAATTAGTGTTACAGATTTATATGGGGTTTGGCGTCTGAGCAGATGTCTGGGTTCAAGTTTGGTCCCAAACTGGATTTTTTTTTTTTTTTTTTAAAAGTCTGGCCAGACCCAAACATCTGCGGGTTCGCCCATTTCTACTAATATGTAATAAAAAATGGTATAAATGAAAACGCCGTATCATCTGCAGGACAAAAGTCCTAATATGCCTCATTCAGATAACAATTAAAAGTTACAGCTGTCAGAATATGGCAATGCAAAAACTAATTCATTTTTGTAAAATATTTTTTAAATGTGTAAAAGTAGCAAAGCATAAAAAAAAACAACAAAAACAAAAACAATATCATTCTGGTATCACTATATCCGTACTAACCCGAACAATGAATTGGTCTTATCACTTTTACTGCAAATAAAAAACAATAAGTGCATTGCTGTGTTTTGTACATTCTGCACCTGAAAAACCTGAAATAAAAGCAATAAAAAAAAGTTAAAGGGAACCTGTCAGGATCAATATGCACCGAAGACCCCGAGCAGTTCTGGGTGCATATCGCTAATCCCTGCCTAACCGTCCCTGTATACACTAACATAGATAAAGAGATATTTAGAAAAAGTATTTCTAAAGATCTTTTACCGTATGCTAATGAGCACAGGGACTAGTCCCCTGGGCGTTAGTTCCCTTGCCAGTTGCCCCATTAGAATATTAGCACGTTCCTTTGGGCATACGATCATGCTAATGAATACGCAGCGTCACAGGATGATCTCACTCACCTCTCCGCCGCAATCGCATTCGGTGCTGGATTTCGGCTTAGTGCGCATGACCCCGGAGTTTGGGTCATGCGCACTATGAAGCCGGGTGTATGCGTCCTGGCTTCAAACTGAAGTAGTGCCCATGACCCAAACTCCGGGGTCATGCGCACTAAGCCGAAATCCAGCGCTGGATGCAATGTGAGAGGTGAGGGAGAGGTGAGTGAGATCATCCTGTGATGCTGCGTATTCATTAGCATGTGAGCACACCCACAGAGGCGTGCTAATATGTTAATGGGGGCGACTGGCAAGGGAACTAACAACGCCCTCACTCATTAGCATACGGTAAAAGATCTTTAGAAATACTTTTTCTAAAGATCTCTTTATCTGTGCTAGTGTATACAGGGACAGTTAGGCAGTGATTAATAATATGCACCCAGAACTGCTCGTGGTTCTGGGTGCATACTGGACCTGACATATTCACTTTAAGTTCCTTAAAATGGTATATAGTAAAGCCAGGGAGTACTGGTGTGAATCCTAGCACTGGTCTTGATTACATGCACCCGGCTAGCTTTGACTAAGGTCCAGCACATGTGTTAACTTGAGTCTTAGGGGTACTTTGCACGCTGCGACATCGCAAGCCAATGTTAGCGATGCCGAGCGCGATAGTACCCGCCCCCGTCGCACATGCGATATCTTGTGATAGCTGCCGTAGCGAACATTATCGCTACGGCAGCTTCACACGCACTTACCTGCCCTGCAACGTCGCTCTGGCCGGTGACCCGCCTCCTTCCTAAGGGGGTGGGTCGTACGGCGTCACAGCGACGTCACACGGCAGGCGGACAATAGAAGCGGAGGGGCGGAGATGAGCGGGACGTAAACATCCCGCCCACCTCCTTCCTTCTGCATAGCCGGTGGAGGCAGGTAAGGAGATGTTCCTCGCTCCTGCGGCTTCACACACAGCGATGTGTGCTGCCGCAGGAACAACAACTTATCTCCTATTGGTGCGACCTTATGAAAATGACCGACACTACACAGATCACGGATTTTCGACGCTTTTGCAATCGTTTATTGGCGCATCTAGGGTTTACACGTTGCGACATCATTACTGGCACCGGATGTGCGTCACTTTCGATTTGACCCCGATGGTATCGCAGTAGCGATGTCGCAGCGTGCAAAGTACCCCTTAAAGTCTGCTAGGGATCGAGCAGAGTGCAGTGTGTGGAAACTGCTGAGTGACTGGGCTGTGTAGTGTGAGCTGTGCAGTGGTGAATACATCTGTTTGGTGCTGGAAGCTGCTGGAGCTTAGGCTGAAGGGGACAGCGGGACTGGTAGGATCGCACCCCTTCTATATGTAAAGCCTTCTCCAGGAAGGCCGACTGCAATCTCTTGGGGTGAGTAGCACTTGTCCCCACAGAATGAACTGTTTTTTTTTTGTGGTTATACCTTTGTGCCCAGAAGAGGCTCTTCTGATTGGTGAATCCCTGGGAGTTTTATAAAATTAATTAAAATTTGCAAGGTTGAACCAAACCACATTACCTGTGTGAACACTGCCGAATGCCTTTCTCAGACCGTGAAAGTCCAACAGGTAGCAAAAAAATCGTCATGGACAAAAAAACAAAACAAAGACAAACAAAACAAAAAACACAGGCCCGCATACAGCGCTGTTCACCGTAAACTAAAAATTACAGTTCTGTTTTTTTCGTTGCCATATTCTTTTTATAAAAAAAGACATTTTTATTGTGTGATAGCAACAAAACATAATAAGCAATCAAAAGCTGGAATAGCACCGATCCAAAGTATAAATCCATCCTATTACTAAACCCGCACGGTGAATGGCGTAAAAAATAAAAACTACTCCTTGTACTGCCATCTATTCCTTCGTTCTACCTAAGAAAACATTTATCCTGCGCTCTTCACTCAGCACTTACGTTGCAGTTTCTGTGTAAAGCCCATAAACAGCAATTCAAACAAAACCCCCATTGAAGCCACTCACTATAATGAGGCAGATGGAGACTCTCCGAACTCCATTTAGTGTCGATTCCAGCCCTGCAATGTCCAATCATCTTAGCCGCCTTTAGCGCACAAATGTGGACGCCTAAAAAGATGGACAACAGCAAAACAGACGCCAAACGAAGTCCAAAGTGTCTCCATCCGCCCCATTACAGTGAGCGGCTACGTCGGGGGTTTTGTCTGAATCTCATTTTCGGGGGATTTACATGGAAACCCCAACATAAGTGCTCAGCGCATAGCACAATAACGGGGAGAGCAATAATAGAAAGCTGCTGATTGGAGTTTGTTTCCTAACAAAGCTGTACAGGTAGAGCGTGAAATGCTGCAAAAAATGGAAAAGGCAACAAATAATAATAATCGGGTCCTTATAAAGGGGGATTTCAACTATCCAGACATACAGTGGGACATAGAATCTTCTGGTTGTGCTAAAAGCTGCAAGCTCTTATCTACAATTCAAGACATTTCCTCTCTCAGATGGTAGATGAACCGACGAGGGGAGATAATCTGCTAGATCTCGTCCTGTCACATAGACCAGATACAATTTCAGATCTACAGGTCCGGGAGCACTTGGGCAGCAGTGACTATAAGGCTCTGTGCGCACTAGAGCTTTTTACCCGCGGATTTACCCGCGGATTTGCCGCGGAAATTTCTTGAGAAATGTCTGCAATCTTTGTGCAGACATTTCCCAGCAATTTCTATGAAAAAAAAAAAAGCTGTGCGCACTTGTGCGGATTTTTCTCAAGAAATTTCCTTGAGAAGAATTTCTCGAGAAAATTTCTTGAGAAAATGAACATGTCCATTATTTCCGCAGGTACCCTGCGGATTTCGGCAGTACAGCCTGCAAAAATCCGCAGGGAACCACCCGCGGGAAAATCGCGGCAATTCCGCGGCTAATCCGCGGCAAATCCGCATGCGGATTTGGTGCGGATTTTTTCCGGAGGTCCGGAAATCTTTCACTCCCAGAAGTTTCTCAAGAAATTTTCTTGAGAAACTTCACATTTCTAGTGCGCACATAGCCTAATATGGGAAGTTTCAATGTAATATTCAATGCTAAAACCTGGAATTTTAGGAAAGCTGACTTCCACAAATTAAGGGAAGAGCTTAATTGTGAAGATTGGGACCATGTCATAGTAACATACAGCGCTGGCCAAAAGTATTGGCACCCCTGCCATTCTGTCAGAGAATACTCAGTTTCTTCCTGAAAATGATTGCAATCACAAATTCTTTGGTATTATTATCTTCATGTTAATTTGTCTTCAATGAAGAAGCCAAATTGGATATAATTCCACACCAAACATAAAAAGGGGGTGGACAAAAGTATTGGCACTGTTTGAAAAATCCTGTGATGCTTCTGTAATTTGTGTAATTAACAGCACCTGTAACTTACCTGTGGCACCTAACAGGTGTTGGCAATAATAAATCACACTTGCAGGGGGTTGACATGGATTAAAGTTGACTCAACCTCTGTCCTGTGTCCTTGTGTGCACCACATTGAGCATGGAGAAAAGAAAGACCAAAGAACTGTCTGAGGACTTGAGAATTCCTAATTGTGAGGAAGCATGAGAAATCTCAAGGCTACAAGTCCATCTCCAAAGACCTGAAAGTTCCTGTGTCTACGGTGCGCAGCGTCATCAAGAAGTGTAAAGCCCATGGCACTGTGGCTAACCTCCCTAGATGTGGAAGGAAAAGAAAAATTGACGAGAGATTTCAACGCAAGATTGTGCGGATGGTGGATAAAGAACCTTGACTAACATCCAAACAAGTTCAAGCTGCCCTGCAGTCCAAGGGTACAACAGTGTCAACCCGTACAATCCGTCGGCGTCTGAATGAAAAGGGACTGAATGGTAGGATACCCAGGAAGACCCCACTTCTTACCCCGAGACATAAAAAAAGCCAGGCTGGAGTTTGCCAAAACTTACCTGAGAAAGCCTAAAACATTTTGGAAGAATGTTCTCTGGTCAGATGAGACAAAAGTAGAGCTTTTTCGGAAAAGCCATCAACATAGAGTTTACAAGGGAAAAAAAAAAAAAAAAAAGAGGCATTCAAAGAAAAGAACACAGTCCCAACAGTCAAACATGGCGGAGGTTCCCTGATGTTTTGGGGTTGCTTTGCTGCCTCTGGCACTGGACTGCTTGACCATGTGCATGGCATTATAAGTCTGAAGACTACCAACAAATTTTGCAGCATAATGTAGGGCCCAGTGTGAGAAAGCTTGGTCTCCCTCAGAGGTCATGGGTCTTCCAGCAGGACAGTGACCCAAAACACACTTCAAAAAGCACTAGAAAATGGTTTGATAGAAAGCACTGGAGGCTACTAAAGTGGCCAGCAATGAGTCCAGACCTGAACCCCATAGAACACCTGTGCAGAGATCTCAAAATGCCAGTTTGGAGAAGGCACCCTTCACATCTCAGGGACCTGGAGCAGTTTGCCAAAGAAGAATGGTCTAAAATTCCAGCAGAGCATTGTAAGAAACTCATTGATGGTTACTGGAAGCGGTTGTTCGCAGTTATTTTGGCTAAAGGTTGTGCAACCAAGTATTAGGCTAAGGGTGCCAATACTTTTGTCTGGCCCATTTTTGGAGTTTTGTATGAAATGATCAATGATTTGATTTTTTTTTATTCTCTTTTGTGTTTTTTTTCATTGCAAGCAAAATAAATGAAGATAATAATACCAAAGAATTTGTGATTGCAATCATTTTCAGGAAGAAACTGAGTATTATCCGACAGAATTGCAGGGGTGCCAATACAGTAAATGGCACAAGTTTAAGGATATACTCCTATAAAAAAAAATAAAATAAAAAAAAAAAAAGTATACCCTCTGGTAATAAAATTTCCAGGAATAAAAAGAAACCACTATGGATAAATAAGACAGTATAAAGTATAAGAAAACAAAAACAGAAGGGGCGATAAATCTTGAAGGCTGAGAATACACAAATAGCATTTCAGGAGTATAAAGATCTCAATAGGAAATTTAAAGAGGAAATCAAGCAACAAAATTACCTACTGAAACAAAAATTGCCAAAGATCTTAAAATAAACCCCAAAAGTGTTAAAAATACATCAATGGCAAAAGGAATAAAAAAAAAAAAAAAAAAAAAAAAAAAAAAAGAGAATTTTGTTTACTTACCGTAAATTCTTTTTCTTATAGTTCCGTATTGGGAGACCCAGACCATGGGTGTATAGCTTCTGCCTCCGGAGGACACACAAAGTACTACACTAAAAAGTGTAGCTCCTCCCTCCTAGCATATACACCCCCTGGATAACCAAATATAGCCAGTTTAGTGCAAAAGCTGAAGGAGGACAGCCACCCACAAGTAGAGATAGAGCAAAAAACCGGAACAACCGGAGCCTCTGTCTACAACAACAGCCGGTGAAAACACACGGAACAAGAAAACTGCCAACAGGCAACAGGGAGGGAGCTGGGTCTCCCATGTCGGAACTATAAGAAAAAGAATTTACGGTAAGTAAACAAAATTCTCTTTTTCTTCATCGTTCCTTATGGGAGACCCAGACCATGGGACGTCTCAAAGCAGTCCATGGGTGGGAATAAACAGAAAACTGAGCAGTAGGCGAAACCTAACTTCACAAATGGGCGACAGCCGCCTGAAGGATGCGTCTGCCCAAGCTCGCATCTGCCGAAGCATGAGCATGCACTTGGTAGTGCTTCGAAAAGGTATGCAGACTAGACCAAGTGGCAGCCTGACAGACCTGCTGAGCCGTAGCCTGGTGCCGAAAAGCCCAAGAGGCACCGACAGCTCTGGTCGAGTGTGCCTTGATCCCCGGCGGGGGAGGCACCTGAAAACACTGGTAGGCATCGGAAATGGCCGACCTAATCCAACGTGCTAGGGTCGGCTTAGAAGCCGAGAGGCCCTTGCGCCGACCTGAGGTCAGCACAAAAAGAGAGGTGCACCGCCTTAGAGCAGCGGTGCGAGACACATAGATCCGGAGCGCCCGCACCAGATCCAGAGTATGCAACGCTTTTTCAAAGCGATGAACAGGAGCCGGACAAAAGGAAGGCAGAGAAATATCCTGGTTAAGGTGGAAAGGAGATACCACTTTAGGAAGAAAGTCCGGAGTCGGACGGAGAACCACCTTGTCCTGATGAAAAACCAAAAAAGGTGACTCCGAAGAGAGAGCAGCCAAATCAGAGACTCTCCTGAGGGAGGTTATGGCCACTAGAAAGACCACTTTCTGTGAAAGACGAGACAAAGAAACCTCCCTAAGTGGCTCAAAAGGGGGTTTCTGCAAGGCCGTGAGGACCAGATTAAGGTCCCAGGGATCCAAAGGCCGCCGGTAAGGCGGAATGATGTGAGATGCGCCCTGCATGAAGGTGCGCACCTGAGCCAGTCGGGCGATACGCCGCTGGAACAATACTGACAGAGCCGAGACCTGACCCTTGAGGGAAGGGAGGGATAGTCCTAGCTGCAGACCAGACTGTAAAAAGGACAGAAGGGTCGGCAGGGAAAAAGGCCAAGGAGCATGGCCGGAAGAGCGACACCAGGACAGGAAGATTCTCCAGGTCCTGTGATATATCTTGGCCGAGGAAGACTTCCGAGCCCGAGTCATAGTGGAGATGACTTCAGGAGGGATACCAGAAGTCGTCAAGATCCAGGACTCAAGAGCCACGCCTTCAATCTGAGAGCCGCAGAATTCTGGCGGAAAAACGGACCTTGTGAGAGAAGGTCTGGACGGTCCGGAAGATGCCACGGCACCTCTACGGACAGGTGGAGCAGGTCTGGATACCAAGCTCGCCTGGGCCAGTCTGGAGCAATGAGGATGACCCGACGGCCCTCCATTCTGATCTTGCGCAGGACTCTGGGCAAGAGAGCTAGAGGGGGAAACACGTAAGACAGACGAAACTGGGACCAATCCTGAACCAGCGCGTCCCCGCTGCAAAGGCCTGAGGATCGTGGGAGCGAGCCACGTAAACCGGAACCTTGTTGTTGTGCCGGGATGCCATTAGATCCACTTCCGGAGTGCCCCACTTGCGGCAGATTGTCCGAAACACTGCCGGATGCAGAGCCCACTCGCCGCTGTCCACGGTCTGACGGCTGAGATAATCTGCCTCCCAGTTTTCCACGCCTGGGATGTGGACTGCGGATATGGTGGACTTGGAGTCCTCCGTCCACTGAAGGATGCGTTGAACCTCCAACATTGCCAGACGGCTGCGTGTCCCGCCCTGGTGATTGATGTAGGCAACCGCTGTCGCGTTGTCTGACTGGACTCGAATGTGCTTGCCCGCCAACAGATGGTGAAAGGCCAAGAGAGCTAGAAGCACAGCTCTGATTTCCAGCACATTGATCGAGAGGGCTGATTCGGACTGAGTCCAAGCGCCCTGCGCTCTGTGGTGGAGATATACTGCTCCCCAGCCGATTAGACTGGCATCCGTGGTGAGGATCATCCAGGACGGGGCCAGGAAGGAACGTCCCTGAGACAGAGAGAGGGGCCGAAGCCACCACTGAAGGGAGCCCCTGGTCTGTGGCGACAGAGCCACCAACCTGTGCAAGGAGTAAATCCGCTTGTCCCAACAGCGGAGAATGTCCAGCTGCAGGGGACGCAGATGGAACTGGGCAAAGGGAACCGCTTCCATTGACGCCACCATCTGACCCAGCACCTGCATTAGGTGCCTGATGGAGTGACGGCGAGACCTCAGTAAAGAGCGCACCGCCAGATGGAGGGACTGGTGTTTGACTAAGGGCAGCTTTACAAGTGCCGGCAAAGTCTCGAACTGCATCCCTAGGTACGTGAGACTCTGGGTCGGAGTCAGAGTGGACTTGGGTAGATTGACAAGCCACCCGAACTGGACTAGAGTGGCGAGAGTGAGCGAGACACTCCGCTGACAGTCTGCACTGGATGAAGCCTTGACTAGAAGGTCGTCCAGGTAAGGAATCACTGCCAACCCCTGGAGGTGCAGAACCGCAACCACTGCTGCCATGATCTTGGTGAATACTCGAGGGGCCGTGGCTAACCCGAAGGGGAGAGCCACGAATTGGAAATGTTCCTCTCCGATTGCAAAACGTAACCAACGCTGGTGTGAAACTGCAATTGGCACATGCAGATAGGCATCTCTGATGTCGATGGATGCTAGGAAATCTCCTTGGGTCATTGAGGCAATGACTGATCGCAGAGACTCCATGCGAAAATGCCGCACCTGAACATGCTTGTTGAGAAGCTTGAGATCCAGGATGGGCCGGAAGGAACCGTCCTTTTTGGGGACTAGGAAGAGGTTTGAGTAGAAAGCTCTGAACCGTTCCCGGGCGGGAACCGGTACAATTACTCCATTGGCCTGCAAGGATGCCACGGCCTGCGAGAAGGTGGCGGCCTTGGAGCAGGGGGGAGTGGACAGAAAAAATCTGTTTGGCGGGCTGGAAGAGAATTCTATCCTGTAGACGTGGGAGATGATATCCCGCACCCATTGATCGGAGACGTGTTGAAACCACACGTCGCCAAAGTGGGAGAGCCTGCCACCGACCAAGGACGTTGCTGGCGCGGCCAGATAGTCAAGAGGAGGCTGCCTTAGTGGCAGCGGCTCCTGCGGACTTCTGAGGACGCGGCTTCGTGCGCCAGCTGGGTTTTCGGTCCTTGGCTGAGTTAGTGGACGAGGCTGAGGGCTTAGAGGATGACCAGTTAGAGGAACGAAAGGAACGAAACCTCGACTGGTTCCTGCCCTGGACAGGTTTCCTGGTTTTAGTTTGTGGCAAGGAAGTACTCTTCCCGCCAGTAGCTTCCTTAATGATTTCATCCAGTTGTTCGCCGAACAGCCGGGACCCAGCAAATGGGAGCCCAGCAAGGTACTTCTTGGAAGAAGCGTCTGCTTTCCACTCTCGCAGCCACAAGATCCTGCGTATAGCGAGGGAATTAGCCGAAGCCACCGCCGTGCGGTGAGAAGCCTCCGGAATGGCAGACATGGCATAGGATGAAAAGGCTGAAGCCTGGGAAGTTAAGGCAACCATTTCGGGCATAGAGTCCCTGATGAGGGAATGCATCTCCTCCAGAGAGGCAGAGACGGCTTTAAGAGCCCATACTGCTGCAAAAGATGGGGAGAACGAGGCCCCTGCCGCTTCATATACAGATTTGGCCAGAAGGTCAACCTGGCGGTCAGTGGAATCCTTAAGTGAGGTGCCATCAGCCACAGATACAACTGTCCGGGCTGAGATTCTAAACACCGGAGGGTCTACCTTCGGTGAATGAGCCCACTCTTTGACCACCTCTGGTGGAAAGGGAAAACGGTCATCAGAACTACGCTTTGGGAAGCGTTTGTCAGGACAGGCCCTGGGCTTGGTCACAGTGTCCTGAAAACTGGAGTGGTTAAAGAACACACTCCTTGCTCTCTTAGGTGATGTAAACTGGTGCTTTTCTACCAGAGAGGGTTGTTCATCCGATACTGGTGGATTGAGGTCCAGTACAGAATTAATGGACGCAATCAAATCACTAACATCTGCATCACCTTCGGTCAGATCAATGGGGCACATGGAGGTAGCGTCCGAGCCCACAGTAAAGGCATCCTCCTCGTCCTGAGATTCAGCTCGTGAATCAGAGCCGCGGGACGAGGAAGGAGAGGAGCCCCTGCGTCTCCGTTTAGGAGGACGGGGTCTGAGCTCTGTGAGCTCTGCTGAGCGAGCCGTAGGAGCAGAGGCGCCCTGAGAAGGGGGCTGATGCATGCTCAGCAGAGTCCGGGACAACTGTCCCATGGAGTCGGCAAAGGACTGGGAGATAGACTTAGAGAAGGATTCTACCCAAGCCGGGGGTTCAGCCACCGGAGCCGAAGCAGCCGGAGGGACCACTGGGAGTGAGACTCCAGGCTGAGGCACCACCATGTTAGAGCAGGCATCACAATGTGGATATGTGCTCGGTTCAGGCAGTACGAGCTTACATGCAGTGCATATTGAGTACAGCCTTGCAGCCTTGCTCCTTGTGTGAGACATGCTGCTGAAGTGGGGGTTCTGAGTAGAATGGCCCCCAGAGAGTATATAACTAGGTCCACAACCGGAGGTTGTGGCTTACCCGACCGTTTGTGTGCCCTCCAGATCCCACAGACCGGACCCCCAGAGAGATGCTGCAGGCAGCTCCAATCAGTGTGAGAACGCTGATAAAATGGCGCCGGAGCGAGGAGAGGGGGCGGGGCCTATCTCAAAGAGCGGGATCCGGAGGGCAAAGGAGGTATACAGGGGAGGGAATCTTTCCTCAGAGAGGAGTGTCCCTTCCCTGTGCTGAACAGCCGCTGGGCGGAGCCGCACTGTCCCTCTGCATGATTGGCATGCAGGGGCAGTGAAAACGAAAGTAGGCCTCAGGCGAAGCCGGGGCCTAAATTTAACACTGCGGCCGGCGCGCAGGCACCATCGGCGCGGTTCTCCGGTAAAAACCAGAGAACCGGCCGGAAAGTCAGCATAGTTACACAGCACACTCTCCCCAACAATAAAGTACAAGGGACCCCCTGATAACCACGTCTCAGATACTTAGCTTGTGAGACGCAGGGCCAGGTCCCAGAGGGATGAGTGCTCCGTCCGGCAGGATCCAAAAGGGGCTGCGGATGGAGACCGGTCTCCTGCAAGGCAGTGAGAACCGTGCTGGCTCCCACTTCAAGCCAGAGCCCGAGGGGATGGTGAAGGAGCGCGGCATGAAGGGCTCCAGCCCTGAAATCAACCTTAACAGCACCGCCGACACAGTGGGGTGAGAAGGGACATGCCGGGAGTCCAGGCTTGGACCCGCTTTTCTTCAAACTCTTTTCAAAAATCAAAAACAGATGAGGATGCATGTGTGGATGTGTGCCTCCTGAACACAAAGCATTGAACTGGCTATATTTGGTTATCCAGGGGGTGTATATGCTAGGAGGGAGGAGCTACACTTTTTAGTGTAGTACTTTGTGTGTCCTCCGGAGGCAGAAGCTATACACCCATGGTCTGGGTCTCCCATAAGGAACGATGAAGAAAAAAATGGTATCAGCCCCATAAAAGATTAGAAGAGGATAATTATAGAGGACGAAGAAAAGGCTAAGATATTAAACAGGCACTTTTCACAAAGGAACTGACTGTTCCAGGGATTCAACAAGTCAAAATTCAAAGTCTCCCCGGTATAACTAATTAACACTAGAAGATGTACGCCTGCATCTGAGTAAATTAAACATTGACAAATCCCCCTAGGCCAGATGGTATTTATCCACGAATATTGAGAGAATTGAGCTCAGTAATTGACAGACTGCTGTATCTCATCTTCTTAGACTCGCTTTTAACAGGGTTGATACCTTAGGACTGGAGAATAGCTGACGTGGTACCGATATTTAAGAAAGGTAAGAGGGTGGATCCGACAACTACCATCCGGTAAGTCTGACATCAGTGGTGTGCAAGGTTTTTGAGGGCATTTTAAAGGGATGACATGCAACAATATCTTAGAGAGAATATTATAATAACTGACAGACAGCATGGATTCATGAAAGATAAGTTATAGCTGACCAACATGTTGGGGGTTCTATGAGGAGATAAGTGCAAATCTGGATATTGGTAATGCAGCTGATGGTATTTATTTGGACTCTGCAAAGGCATTTCATACTCTGCCACATAATAGCCTTATACTAAAGCGCGAGAAGCCGAGACTAGGGGAAACTATAAGCAGATGGGTAAGGAATTGGCTAAAAGATAGGAAATAAAGAGT
Organism: Anomaloglossus baeobatrachus; assembly: GCF_048569485.1. Classification (NCBI taxonomy): domain Eukaryota; kingdom Metazoa; phylum Chordata; class Amphibia; order Anura; family Aromobatidae; genus Anomaloglossus; species Anomaloglossus baeobatrachus. The sequence goes on along the minus strand of NC_134358.1, from coordinate 15,055,023 downwards.
AGTCATAAATGGTATATTGTCTAAATGGGCTATAGTCAGCAGTGGGGTGCCGCAGGGATCTGTACTAGGAGCAGTGGGGACCACAGGGATCTGTACTGGGAGCAGTGGGAGCCGCAGGGATCTGTACTAGGACCGAGTCTTTTTAATCTCTTTATTAATGACCTTGTGGATGGGATTGATAGTAAAGTGTCAGTCCTAGCTGATGACACCAAACTACACTGTGTGCAGAATTATTAGGCAAGTTGTATTTTAGAGAATTTTTTTTCTTATTGATCAACAACTATGTTCTCAATCAACCCAAAAGACTCAAATATCAAAGTTTAATATTTTAGGAAGGAAGAGGAAAGAGGAAAGCGGAAGGAGGAAGAGGAGGAGAGGCTTAGGGGGAACTAGACGAGGAGAGGCTTAGGGGGAACTAGACGAGGAGAGGGTTAGGGGGAACTAGACGAGGAGAGGGTTAGGGGGAACTAGACGAGGAGAGGGTTAGGGGGAACTAGACGAGGAGAGGGTTAGGGGGAACTAGACGAGGAGAGGGTTAGGGGGGAACTAGACGAGGAGAGGGTTAGGGGGGAACTAGACGAGGAGAGGGTTAGGGGGGAACTAGACGAGGAGAGGGTTAGGGGGGAACTAGACGAGGAGAGGGTTAGGGGGGAACTAGACGAGGAGAGGGTTAGGGGGGAACTAGACGAGGAGAGGGTTAGGGGGGAACTAGACGAGGAGAGGGTTAGGGGGGAACTAGACGAGGAGAGGGTTAGGGGGGAACTAGACGAGGAGAGGGTTAGGGGGGAACTAGACGAGGAGAGGGTTAGGGGGAACTAGACGAGGAGAGGGTTAGGGGGAACTAGACGAGGAGAGGGTTAGGGGGAACTAGACGAGGAGAGGGTTAGGGGGAACTAGACGAGGCGAGGGTTAGGGGGAACTAGACGAGGAGAGGGTTAGGGGGAACTAGACGAGGAGAGGGTTAGGGGGAACTAGACGAGGAGAGGGTTAGGGGGAACTAGAGGAGAGGGGAATGGAAAGGGGGACCGAAGGTTGATACAAATGGAAGGACTGTGAGGTACAGGGACTCACCTCCACTGACCAGACTGCTGTATGGAGATGCTGCTTTGCCGCTTATTGTTTCTCTCAGTCATTGATGAGATCTGCAAAAACATAAAAACACAAAGTTCACACATAAACGACATCATAAAGTCATTATGAAAATGAGACTTGTTAACCTTGCAGGTGCCAGATAAGGCCATCTTCAGGTGAAAAGGGAAAAAAATCAAAATGACAGAATACTAACAACCAAGAGACTCCCGGATATGCACGTGGCCGGCTTAGAGAACCCCGGGTCAGTATGTGGCCGGCGCAGAGAACCACGGGTCAGCACGCGGCGGCCACAGAGACCATTGAGACCGCATGCGACCAGCACAGATATCTCTGGAACTACACACAATTTCAGTAGAGCAGCAACTTTTCTACAAAATAGCTATAAAAGTGGTTACGAGCCGATCCTGCAAGGACAAACTCAACTGCACCAGCTGTAAAACGCATGTGATCAGCCGCAGCTGCACGGGGGTACACCACAGTGCCCTTGTTATAGTAATAAGCCATACGTGACCACCGTACCGTAAGGACAGGATGTCTAAGCATCATAACGACACCAGACAACACCTTACAGTAACCCCGCAAAACCCCATTCTGTAAAAATTACTGTCGGCATAGGACACTGTCAGCAGAGCGAAGGAGGGGGGGTGCCGCCGGCAGAGAGGAGTAGCAGGGTAGCGGCTGTCAGCAGAGAGATGGAAGGAGAGGTAGGGGAGAGGCCGTCAGCAGATAGAAGTGGGGGGGGAGGCATGGCCGCCAGCAGAGAGGAGTAGCAGAGGAGCGGCCACGAGCAGAAAGGAGAAGGGTGGAAAACAGTCAGCAGAGAAAAGGGGGGGGGAGGGGAGTGGCTACCAGTAGATAGGGGGGGCCGCCAGCAGAGAGTAGAAGGGGGTAGCGGCCGCTAGCAGAGCGGGGTAGCAGGGGAGAGGCCGTCAGCAAAGAGGAAGGGCGGGGGGAGAGGCCGCCAGCAGAGCTGAGGAGGGGAAGAGTTTGAGAGCGGCCGCCGGCAGAAGAGAGCGGCCACCGATAACGCAGAGAAGGGGCGGAGGAATGGTTTTGGAGGAGAGCGACTGCCAGTAAAGCGGAGGAGGAGCAGGGGCAATGGTTTGGGAGGAGAGCAGCCGCCGGTAAAGCGGAGGAGGAGAAGGGACAATGGTTTGTGAGGATAGCGGCTGCCGGTAAAGCGGGGGAATCGTTTGGGAAAAGAGCGGCTGCCAGTAAAGCAGGGGAGGGGCGGGGGAATGGTTTGGGAAAAGAGCGGCTGCCGGTAAAGCGGAGGAGGGGGCGGGGGAATGGTTTGGGAAAAGAGCGTCTGCCGGCAGAGAGGAAAAGGAGAGGAGATTGTCGACAGAGAGAGGGGGTTTGGCAGAGTGGAAAAGCAGTGGTTGGCAGAGTAGTCATCAGAACAGCAGCGGAGGGGAGGGGCGGTCGTCGGCAGAGCGGCGGAGGGGCTGTCGTCGGCAGAGCGGAGGAGGGGAGGTCGTCGGCAGAGCGGAGGAGGGGAGGTCGTCGGCAGAGCGGAGGAGGGGAGGTCGTCGGCAGAGCGGAGGAGGGGAGGTCGTCGGCAGAGCGGAGGTCGTCGGCAGAGCGGAGGAGGGGAGGTCGTCGGCAGAGCGGAGGAGGGGAGGTCGTCGGCAGAGCGGAGGAGGGGAGGTCGTCGGCAGAGCGGAGGAGGGGAGGTCGTCGGCAGAGCGGAGGAGGGGAGGTTGTCGGCAGAGCGGAAAGGTGGTTTTCAGCAGAGCGGAGGAGGGGATGGGCGGTTGTCGGCAGAGCGGAGGGGCGGTTGTTGGCAGCAGGGCTGTGGAGTCGGTAAGCCAAACCTTCGACTCCGACTCCTCAAATTCTCTTGCACCGGCTCCGGCTCCGACTCCGGCTCCGACTCCGGCTCCGACTCCGGCTCCGACTCCGGCTCCGGCTCCGGCTCCGGCTCCTACATATATTGCTTAGTTAGGTGAAAAATTTATTGTAGTACATGAATATGTGTATGTGAACATCAGACATTTAATAATTTTTATGATACGATAATCAAGATATTTGGATAGAACATAAAATATATTTATTGGAATACAACTTTAGAACACAAAAAACTGTAATAAATTGTAAATATGTAATACACTATGTAATATACAGTAGATTACATATATATCTTGTGTGTATATACACTGTGTGTATATATATATATATATATATATATATATATATTACATATTTACAATTTATTAGTTTTTTGTGTTCTAAAGTTGTATTCCAATAAATATTTTATGTTCTATCCAAATATCTTGATTATTGTATCATAAAAACAATTAAATGTCTGATGTTCACATTGTACTACAATAAATTTTTCACTTAAATATAAGCATTATACTAAATGTTATTATTTAGTAAAATATTCAGCACATTCTGCATTGCACTCCTGTCCCCAATTTATTATATATTTTAGGAGTCGGAGTCGGTGCATTTTATACCGACTCCGACTCCACCAAAATGAGCTCCGACTCCGACTCCACGACTCCGACTCCACAGCCCTGGTTGGCAGAGCGGAGGGGAGGGGCGGTTGTCTGTATTATGGAGGAGGCGAGGGGAGTTTGTTGGCAGAGCGGATGGGAGGTTGTCGGCAGAGCGGAGGAGGAGAGGGGCAGTTGTCGGCAGAGCAGAGGAGGGGCGATAGTCGGCAGAGCGGAGGGGCGGTTGTCTGTATTGCGGGGGAGGGGAGTTCGTTGGCAGAGCGGAGGGGAGGTTGTCGGCAGGGGAGGGGCAGTTGTCGGCAGAGCGGAGGGGATGTTGTCGGTAGAGGAGGGGCGCTTGTCGGCAGAGGAAGGGAGGGGCGCTTGTCGGCAGAGCGGAGGAAGGGAGGGGCGCTTGTCGGCAGAGCGGAGGAAGGGAGGGGCGCTTGTCGGCAGAGCGGAGGAAGGAAGGGGCGCTTGTCGGTAGAGCGGAGGAAAGGAGGGGGCGCTTGTCGGCAGAGGAGGGGCAGTTGTCGGCAGAGCGGAGGGGATGTTGTCGGTAGAGGAGGGGAGGGGCGCTTGTCGGCAGAGGAAGGGAGGGGCGCTTGTCGGCAGAGCGGAGGAAGGGAGGGGGCGCTTGTCGGCAGAGCGGAGGAAAGGAGGGGGCGCTTGTCGGCAGAGCGGAGGAAAGGAGGGGGCGCTTGTCGGCAGAGCGGAGGAAAGGAGGGGGCGCTTGTCGGCAGAGCGGAGGAAAGGAGGGGGCGCTTGTCGGCAGAGCGGAGGAAGGGAGGGGCGCTTGTCGGCAGAGCGGAGGAAGGGAGGGGGCGCTTGTCGGCAGAGCAGAGGAAGGGAGGGGCGCTTGTCGGCAGAGCGGAGGAAGGGAGGGGGCGCTTGTCGGCAGAGCGGAGGAAAGGAGGGGGCGCTTGTCGGCAGAGCGGAGGAAAGGAGGGGGCGCTTGTCGGCAGAGCGGAGGAAAGGAGGGGGCGCTTGTCGGCAGAGCGGAGGAAAGGAGGGGGCGCTTGTCGGCAGAGCGGAGGAAAGGAGGGGGCGCTTGTCGGCAGAGCGGAGGAAGGGAGGGGCGCTTGTCGGCAGAGCGGAGGAAGGGAGGGGCGCTTGTCGGCAGAGCGGAGGAAGGGAGGGGGCGCTTGTCGGCAGAGCGGAGGAAGGGAGGGGCGCTTGTCGGCAGAGCGGAGGAAGGGAGGGGCGCTTGTCGGCAGAGGGGAAGGGCGGTTGTCAGCAGAGTGGGGGAGGGGCCGGGTAAATCAGGAGAAATTGAATATAAAAATAAAGGAGCAGCAGAAAGTCAGACAAAAGGAGGATGAGATAGCAGACACGCCTGGGGCTTAGGACACAACTATATGTCCCACCATGTGGAGGGATGATACTGGACAGAGAACGCAGCCATGAGTGTACAGGGCAGTATGTAAGGACGCAGTACACGGGACATTCTCCGCACCACCGCATGGCGGCGCTCTGCGCCTCTCAGCCCCGGTCACGTGTTCTCATTCTCACCTCTTGTGCCGCTCACGCTCACTTCTCAGCTCCCGCGCTTCCGGCATATCACGTGGTCAGCTGCTCGGCTGCTGGTTGGCGGAAATCGTCACCTCACGACTGAGGTAAATCTGAGGTAAAACCCGGCGGGAAGAACAAGCATCTATGAGGGAGCAAGGTGCGACCAGAACCGCCCGCCGAAGGGAAGAAAGATGGACGCTGTGTGCAGCTCAGTGCACCAATAGAGTGCGAGCATCGCCCCTGACTCCGCCCATACGGCGAGCAGAGGACTGACAATGAACCGCCCCCCATTCTCGAAACTGCCCCCCCCCAATACTCTGCCCCGCCACCCCCAATAATGTGCCCCAATACTCTGCCCCGCCACCCCCAATAATGTGCCCCAATACTCTGCCCCGCCACCCCCAATACTCTGCCCCCCATACTGCACCCTGATACTGTGCTCCCCCAATACAACCCCACCACCCGCACTGTGCTCCCCATATACACCCTTGCACTTCTGCCCCAGTGCACCCCTCACAAGTGTACCCCCCACTTCCCAACTTTTGAAGAACGGAAAGAGGGACAAAGTGTGCGCGCAGCGCAACGCGGTAAATTTTGGCCACACCCATTTGGCAGTAAGGGTCATTCAGCAGACGCCCCGGACTGTCCATTCATAGTCATAGCAGCCAGAATGTTCTTATATTTCTGTGTCACTATATCACATGCTGCTTATTTGTGCCTATGAAGCCGTGTTCACACGTTGCATACATTTTGTGGTTTTGTTTCTGCCGCCGTCCGCACCAAACTACACAGTAACAATGTTCTCTGATTATTCCATTTTTGCGGCATTTTTTTATCTGCTTTTCCTCAATTATTTAATGCGTTTTTGGTTCAGATGTGAATCTGCGGTTTTTTTAGTGTTTATTGTAGAGCAGGGGTCGGGAACCTATGGCTCGCGAGCCAGATATGGCTTTTTTGATGGCCGTATCTGGCTCGCAGACAGGGCTCCTACCTGTCTATGGGAAGGATCAGGGCTGGCGCCAGCACCCGGCAAACCCGGTCAGCTGCCGGGGGGGCCCACTCGCGGTGGCAGGAGTGGCACACCGCTACTCAGGGTGCCCCGGTGCCCGCGCTGTCAGCGCCCCCCGCCGAGGATCGAGCTTTCAATTGCATCGGCATCGCAGGTGCGGATACAATTGAGAGCAATGATGAGAGAGTGAGCGGCGCGCTCTCTCTCTTATCATTCTCCCCGCTGTGACTGTCGCCGTTCTTCTGACAGCTCTGCAGCGAGCGCGGTGACGTCATCACTGCGCGCCTGCTGAGAGGTCAGCGAGCGACAGCAATGGACAATGCGCCGAGGAGACCGGATCAGCGGGGGAATGAGGAGAAGTGAGCCGCCCCTCTACTGACACTGGGCTCCCCTGACTCACAGGCCGGCCACTACACAGCGGCACTAGTACACATAGGGGCCTGCCAGCCGCTCTGCGTCTATGTGTAGTGCTGCTGTGTAGTGGCCGACCTGTGAGTCAGGAGAGCCCAGTGTCAGTAGAGGGGCCCCTGACCTGGAGAGGCCACCAGCCATGTCTGAGCTGCAGGAGTGCTAGTCCTGACCTGCACAGCAGACGGAATCTCCATCCTGCAGGACCTGCGATGATGTCACGCCCATGTGACTGTGTGGGAGGAGCCACAGGATGCTGGGCAGAAAGCAAGAGAACTGAATCCTGAAGGAGATTTGGACACATGATGACTGGTAATAAGAAAAGAGGGGACATGAGGGTGAGGGGGGCTGCAGGGTGAGGGGCACATGAGGGCTGCAGACTGTGACAGAAGCATGTGAAGGGGTGCAGAGTGTTTGAGAGGGGTAAGTTGGGGTACAGGCAGGGTGAGATATGTGAGCAGGGTGTGTGAGATATGGGGGTGTATTGTGTGTGATATGGGGGGGGCAGGCTGTATGGGAAGCAGGGTATGTGACATATGGGGGTGTAGTGTGTGAGATCTGGGGGGTGCAGGCTGTATGGGAAGCAGTGTGTGTGTGTGGGATATGGGGGGTGCAGGCCGTATGGGGAGCAGTGTGTGTGTGTGTGTAATATGGGGGGTGCAGGCTGTATGGGAAGCAGGGTGTGAGAGATATGGGGGTGTAGGCTGTATGGGAAGCAGGGTGTGTGAGATATGGGGGTGTAGTGTGTGAGATCTGGGGGGTGCAGGCTGTATGGGAAGCAGGGTATGTGACATATGGGGGTGTAGTGTGTGAGATCTGGGGGGTGCAGGCTGTATGGGAAGCAGTGTGTGTGTGTGGGATATGGGGGGTGCAGGCCCTATGGGGAGCAGTGTGTGTGTGTGTGATATGGGGGGTGCAGGCCGTATGGGGAGCAGTGTGTGTGTGTGTGTGATATGGGGGGTGCAGGCTGTATGGGAAGCAGGGTGTGAGAGATATGGGGGTGTAGGCTGTATGGGAAGCAGGGTGTGTGAGATATGGGGGTGTAGTGTGTGTGATATGGGGGTGCAGGCTGTATGGGGAGCAGGGTATGCGACATATGGGGGTGTAGTGTGTGGGATATGGGGGGTGCAGGCTGTATGGGGAGCAGTGTGTGTGTGTGTGATATGGGGGGTGCAGGCTGTATGGGAAGCAGGGTGTCTGGGCCACTGACAGATACAATTGCTCCAGCGGTCACTTAGTACACAAAGGAGTGTTCCTCTCTGCTGCACTAAGCCACCGCTGGACCTAAACAATAATTCGCTGTAAAATAATAAAATAGATAAATGACATAACTGACAATGCGTTGTGTGACATGTCCAATATTCCAGCTTCTTTCTTCTGCGAATGCCTCAAAGCTGGCATTCTCTCAACATCAGGTGGGAAGAATGCCAGCTTCCAGTCATGCGCAGGAAAAAGAAGAAGCCAGACTGCTGGACTGATGTCATGCATCGCAAGTTCACAATGTAAGTTATTTATTTGATTTTTTTACTGCTAATTACCATTGTTTCAGTCCAGTTGTGGCTTTATACAGCAGGGAGGAGCATTCCTTGCTGTGCTAAGTGAACATTGGAGCGATTGATCTGTCAATGGCCCTTTAAACATATTGTACGGCTCTCGCGGAATTATATTTCAAAATATGTGGCGTTTACGGCTCTCTTAGCCAAAAAGGTTCCTGACCCCTGTTGTAGAGAGAGGCTTTTTCCTGTGTTTTTTTTAAGCTCCACATAGAAACCTTCAGAGAAAAAACCCAAAAACCGCAGCGTTCAGCGGCGTCTTCTCATGGAATCACATCCACTTGGACACTTAAACACAGCAGAATAAATGTGCAAAAAAACTGCAGAAAAAAGGCAGCATTTACGCTACATGTGAACATGGACTAATTGTCCAAGCAAAGTGGATGAGACGTCATGAAATTTCCCCCCCTTTTACTTCTAAAGTTGCCGCTGAACTGTGCGGTTTTGGTGTTTTTTTTCCTTTATAAGGCCCGTTTCACACATTAGTGAAAAACATAGACGTTCTTCACTGATGTGTAAAACACGCACATGTCCCTCCGTGTGCCGTGAATCACAGCACACATGGGTTGTCTATGTGCAATCCGGGCTCCATTCTCCGTGGTCCGTGATTGCACATAGAGATTAACTCGCCTGTGCCCGTTCTCGCTCTCCATGGTGCTGAACGCTCCCGCTCTCCATGGTGCTGAACGCTCCCGCTCTCCATGGTGCTGAACGCTCCCGCGGTGCAGCATCCGGCCATCGCCGACCTCCTCCGCAGCTGCTTCCGGGTCGGCTGTGTCGTGCATTCATGAATATGCACGACAGTAATAAGCCGGCTCAGAAGCAGCAGGCAGAACAGGCTGCACAGAGCGTCGCTGGAGCCGGGTGAGTAAAAATGATTTTTATTTTATATACACGTTTTTTTCTGGCATGTGTTTCACGGATCACACCACTGTGTGGTCCGTAGGACATCAGTGATGCTAGAAAAAAATGGACATGTCTCCGTGCGTCAGTCACGGACACGCGGGTACGCCGCACGGAGACCCGTTCAGTGAAAAATCACTGATGTGTGAGCAGACCCATTGATTATAATGGGTCTGCGTATGTCAGTGATTCTGGTACATAGAAAAAAAAGCACAAACGTACCAGAATAACTGATGTGTGAAAGGGGCCTAAGCTTCAGGATCATGGATCAAATAAGGGGGACAATGCATAAAAAATACCGCAAACACGCAATAATCAAAGAAGAAAGTTATTGCGCTCGTGGTGAAAACACCGGCAGAAAAAAAAAACAGCGTTTATGCTACTTGTGAACACGGCCTCAACAATACATTTGATTCCCATCAATAATCTGATCGCTGTGTTGTTCGGGTCGTTACGATTACAGGGACACCAAATATGTCCATGTTATTTGCTGATTTGTGATGTTTATTATTTTATTGAAAAAAGTGTAATAAAATTACATTATTCTATTTTTTTTTTATTATTTTTAGTAATTTTATTAGAAGAAAAAAAAATCGATTTTTTTTCCCTCTTTTGTTAGAATACAGGAGATAGAGACTCTGCTCTCTACAATGGCGCTCTGTGTCCTGTGTCATCTGCTGTGTAATCAGAGGCTGCATTGAAGCTTTATTCATTTAAAATCCTCCCTCTCAAATCATCATTCCTAGTGGCTCAACAGCTAGAAAGGATAGGAGGCTGCTGGACACATGTTTGAAAGTTGCTGGTTTGAATCCAAGGTGGTGAAAATAAAATATTTAATTTTTTCCCTTTTATAGTAGTTTTATGGGAACAAATGAATCCGACTCTTTCCTTCACCTACAAAGAGATGCAGTATTAATCTATCATGTATCCATTATCTATCTATCTATCGATCGTATCATTTATCCATCCATCCATCCAGCTGAATAATCTGCTTCTGGTTTCTCTACTGCAATACAGAGGTCAAGATTACCAAAACCTATGTTTTTCAATACAGGCAGTGGCTCATAAGGTAGAGCTGCTGCCTATAGACAATAAGCTCACGGTTCATGGGTTTGAGTCCTGGCCACCCTGACAATGAGTGATGAGATTTTAATTTATTCACTGCCCTGAGGGGAGTAGCCGGGACAATAAGCTCACGGTTCATGGGTTTGAGTCCTGGCCACCCTGACAATGAGTGATGAGATTTTAATTTATTCACTGCCCTGAGGGGAGTAGCCGGGACATCAGCTGTGACAGACCTCTAAATTTGGAGCAGTCCCGCAGCATCCTCTCAGTGCCCCTCACACTGCACCCTCCACACAGAGCCCTAGTACATTACACCCCTGCAGGTTCCCCGACACTCCAGGATCCCCCAAATTACTATGTTGCACTACTCAATCCTGCATTTCCTCTCCCAATACTGTGCCCCATAAATACAGCCCCCCTCAGTGTCCCCGGACTGCATTGCGTCCCACTCCCACACTGCATCGCACTACCACGCCCACGCTATAGCACTGCCTCCACATTGCAAAACCTCCCTCACTGCACTGCCTCCCCCTACACTGTGCCCCTCCTCTGCACTCTTACACTGTACTCCTCGCAGGACCCCCAAAGCTGCAGCGCCCCCCTCAGGACACTTGTACTGTGCCCCCCCAATCATACCCCTCACACTGCATCCCCAGATATTGAATCCTTCCCCACTTTTCACCGCGGTGGGTGTGCTGACATTACGGATCCCCATGCCACTACGGGTGACCTGTTTCCAGTAATTATTGTCCTTGCCTGTTGTTGACATCTGCACTGCCCGTTGTCATATTCGGCGCTGCCCAATGTCGTCGGAGCTTCCCGTTGGGAGTGGTGGCGCTGCCCATTGTCGTCGGGGCAGCCTGTTGGGGGCGGTGGCACTGCCCATTGTAATTGCGTTGTGGGGCTGTCCGTTATTGGCGGTGGTGTCTTCTGCGCTGCGCGGTGTCGTCATCTCTATGTCTTCTCCACAGATGGAAACTTCCAGCTCTCATAGGCACAACACAGGAAAACGAGCCAAGAAAGCCGTGGGCAAGAGATGGAGTCGGCTGCCGGAGGAAGAGTATTACATGCAGCAAACAGACAAGGACATAATGTTTCTCCGCCCCAACGTGATGGGTGATGAGATGGTCAACTTGGTGAAGCGTGTGCGCAGAGTAGTGAGGTCCAGCTCCCCCATCACGAAAGACCACGGATGGGGCAGTGTGATGCCACAAGAAATCATCCACAGGGTGTTCCAGCTGGTTGTGGATAGTGAGGGTGCGGTGCCCGCCCTGTGCAGGTGAGGAGGGGGCCCCAGTGTAGCTGTTGTGAGCATGATCTCTGCATAGAGCTGCTGAGAGTCCCTGTCACCTACCTCAGTCTTCTACTAGATGTTTATGGACATGCACATGGGTTACTGTGCAGGCAGAGCTGATCCATCACTCACACTCTGACTGCGGAGAACAGGTGATCGGTTTCCTCCTGTTGGCAGTGATTTCTCGGATCTTGTCCCCCCTCCTGTTGTTAGTGATTTCTCGGGTGTTGTCCCCTTATGTTGGCAGTGATTTCTCGGATCTTGTCCCCCCTCCTGTTGTTAGTGATTTCTCGGGTGTTGTCCCCTTCTGTTGTTAGTGATTTCTCGGGTCTTGTCCCCTCCTGTTGGCAGTGATTTGTGAGGTCTTGTCTCCTCTTTTTGACAGTGATTTCTCAGCACAAGTTGTCATGACAGAAGGTGTTACCCTAACTGCACTGTCATTTCCAGGCTGGCGCAGGTATGTCGTCTCTGGCACCAGGTGGCTTCCAGTCCGGGCCTGTGGAAGCGGGTGTCAGTGGACAGATGCTGGTGCTTTCCCCAGAAGAGAAACTCACCCAGAATTCGGAGCAAGATCAGGAATACTATTGAGGAACTGATGCAAAACAGGTGGGTCTGAGATTTATGTTCTCACCCAGGTAACGTAAGGCTAAGTGCACACATCCGGTTTTTGCCGTCAGGCAGAATCCGGCGTGTAAGGCTATGTCCGCACGTTGCTTTTTACCTGCTTTTTACCTGCTTTTTTGCTGCTTTTTCAACTGCAGCGTTTAATGCCAAAATGGTTGTGTTCTGCTTTTCAAGCAAAGTCTATGGGAATTTGGGTTTCTTTGTCGCTCCATTGGGAGACCCAGACAATTGGGGTGTATAGCTTCTGCCTCCGGAGGCCACACAAAGTATTACACTTAAAAGTGTAAACCCCTCCCCTCTGCCTATACACCCCCCCCGTGCATCACGGGCTCCTCAGTTTTTATGCTTTGTGTTGAAGGAGGCACACATGCACGCAAGCTCCACAATTTAGTCAGCAGCAGCTGCTGACTATATCGGATGGAAGAAAAGAGGGCCCATAACAGGGCCCCCGGCATGCTCCCTTCTCACCCCACTCTGGTCGGCGGTGCTGTTAAGGTTGAGGTACCCATTGCGGGTACAAAGGCTGGAGCCACATGCTGTTTTCCTTCCCCATCCCTTAGGGGCTCTGGGTGAAGTGGGATCCTAACCGGTCACCATGCACTGGGACCGTGCTCCCTCCGCAGCCCCTGGGGGAATCTGCTGGACAGGAGACCGGGTATCGTCAGGGACAGGCCCTGCTCCTCTGAGGTACTCTGTGTCCCCTTGGGGACGGCGCATAGAGCGCCTGTGTAACGGACGCTGCAGCACCTGCCGGGTGTTTTGCGTCGCCGGAACTACCGCGCCGACCGCGCTAATAAATTTAGTCCCCGGCTTTTGCGGCCTAGTACCGCAAACTCCCGCCCCCGGGCCTGCCAGTCAGGGGTGAGGGCGGGACGCTAGACTGCATGTCAGCGGTGAGGGCTGGAGCATACTGAGGTATCCTCCTCCCCCCTCACTGAGCACTCCGGGGCACCAGATTCCCGCACTTTCTGAGGCACGCCCACGGCTCCCTCCTCCTCTCAGAACGCTGGCAGCCATTCCTATCAGCACTTCTGACGCTGGAGAACTTCAGAGGGGAGACAACACCGAGCTCCACAGCTCTGGGAGGCCCAGGCAGGGAATCTCGTGGTCACACAACCGCTGAGGGCGGTCGGTAAGCCGCACCTGTTACTAGGTGCTGGCCCCCCTGGGTGCCGAAGTGTATATTTATATGCTTATATTGTATACATTTACTCTGTACGGCCGCACTATTTGCTTTTGGCTATATACCCTCACTGATTGCTCTAAGAGGAGACAACAGCATGTCGTCCGCAAAAAGCAAGGGTGCCAAGGCACAGGCTTATTTTGCAACATGTACCTCATGTGCGGCTATGCTACCTGCAGGTTCCACCTACCCTCATTGTGTGCAATGCTCAGCCCCTGTGACACTCACTCAGCCGGAGCCTCAGCCACTGGTGGGACCCTCGGCCCAGGTGGAACCACCTGCTGCCACTGTCCAGGTGACAGGGACAGAGTTTGCAGTATTCGCTGACAAACTTTCTGAGTCTATGGATAGATGGTCTGCTAAGATACTAGAAGCTTTGCAGTCCAGACCGGTAACACAGGCCCTGGGCACTGTTGAATCATTGCTCTCAGACCCCCCTCGGTCGGCGCAGCAAAGTGCTCCTGGGGCGACTCATAGGTCCCACGGTGAGGACTCCGACACGGACCGCAGTCCCAGACCGGCTAAGCGGGCTCGCTGGGAGCTTCCCTCGACTTCATCACACTGCTCAGGGTCTCAGCATGAGGACTCTCTGGAGGATGAAGCGGAGGTGGCAGATCAGGGCTCTGATCCTGACGCCGCTCTCAACCTTGATACACCTGAAGGGGACGCCATAGTAAACGACCTTATAGCGTCCATCAATCAGGTGTTAGAACTTTCTCCTCCAACTCCTCCGATTGAGGAGTCAGCTTCTCAGCAGGAGAAATTCCAATTTAGGTTTCCCAAACGTACACGGAGTGCGTTTCTTGATCACTCCAACTTCAGAGATACAGTCCAGAAATACCGAGCTTTTCCGGATAAGCGCTTTACTAAGCGCCTTAATGACACACGTTATCCCTTCCCCCCTGACGTAGTCAAGGGTTGGGCTCAGTGTCCCAAGGTGGATCCTCCAGTCTCTAGACTGGCGGCTAGATCCATAGTTGCAGTGGCAGATGGTTCATCACTCAAGGATGCCACTGACAGGCAGATAGAGCTCCTGATGAAATCCATCTATGAAGCTATAGGCGCGTCTTTTGCTCCGGAATTCGCAGCCGTATGGGCACTCCAAGCTATCTCAGCTTGTCAGTCTGAGATTAATGCAGTCACACGTGCCTCTACTCCGCAGGTTGTGTCTTTAACCTCTCAGGCGTCGGCTTTTGCGTCCTACGCCATGAATGCTGTCCTGGACTCTGCGAGCCGTACGGCGGTAGCATCCGCCAATTCAGTGGCAGTCCGCAGGGCCATGTGGCTACGTGAATGGAAGGCAGACTCTGCTTCCAAAAAGTTCTTAACCGGTTTGCCATTTTCTGGCGACCGCCTGTTTGGCGAGCAATTGGATGAAATCATTAAACAATCCAAGGGAAAGGACTCGTCCTTACCCCAGTCCAAACCAAACAGACCTCAACAACGGAAGGTACAATCGAGGTTTCGGTCCTTTCGGCCCTCAGCCAGGTCTCAATTCTCCTCGTCCAACAGGCCACAGAAGGGTCAGAGGAACTCTGATTCATAGCGGTCTAAGTCACGTCCTAAAAAGACCGCCGGAGGAACCGCTCCCAAAGCGGCCTCCTCATGACTTTCGGCCTCCCCAAACCGCATCCTCGGTCGGTGGCAGGCTCTCCCGCTTTTGCGACGCCTGGTTGCCACATGTCCAAGACCGATGGGTGAGAGACATTCTGTCTCACGGTTACAGGATAGAGTTCAGCTCTCGTCCTCCGACTCGTTTCTTCACAACATCTCCGCCCCCCGAGCGAGCCGATGCTCTTCTTCAGGCGGTGAGCACTCTGAAGGCAGAAGGAGTGGTGATCCCTGTTCCCCTTCAGCAATGGGGTCACGGTTTTTACTCCAACTTGTTTGTGGTGCCAAAAAAGGATGGATCTTTCCGTCCCGTTCTGGACCTCAAACTGCTCAACAGACACGTGAAAACCAGGCGGTTCCGGATGGAATCTCTCCGCTCCGTCATCGCCTCGATGTCCCAAGGAGACTTCCTAGCATCAATCGACATCAGGGATGCTTATCTCCACGTGCCGATTGCACCAGAGCATCAGCGCTTCCTGCGTTTCGCCATCGGGGACGAACACCTTCAGTTCGTGGCACTGCCTTTCGGCCTGGCGACAGCCCCACGGGTCTTCACCAAGGTCATGGCAACAGTTGTAGCAGTCCTACACTCTCAGGGACACTCGGTGATCCCTTACTTAGACGATCTTCTTGTCAAGGCCCCCTCTCGGGTGGCATGCCAACACAGCCTGAACATTGCTCTGGAGACTCTCCAGAGATTCGGGTGGATCATCAATTTCCCAAAGTCAAAATTGACACCGACCCAGTCGCTGACATATCTCGGGATGGAGTTTCATACTCTCTCAGCGATAGTGAAACTTCCGCTGGACAAACAGCGTTCACTACAGACAGGGGTGCAATCTCTCCTTCGAGCCCAGTCGCACCCCTTGAGGCGCCTCATGCACTTCCTAGGGAAGATGGTGGCAGCAATGGAGGCAGTTCCATTTGCGCAGTTTCATCTGCGTCCACTTCAATGGGACATTCTCCGCAAATGGGACAGGAAGTCGACGTCCCTCGACAGGAACGTCTCCCTTTCTCGGGCAGCCAAGGCCTCCCTTCAGTGGTGGCTTCTTCCCACTTCTTTGTCGAAGGGGAAATCCTTCCTGCCCCCATCCTGGGCTGTGGTCACGACGGACGCGAGTCTGTCAGGGTGGGGAGCGGTCTTCCTCCACCACAGGGCTCAGGGTACCTGGACTCAGCCAGAGTCCTCCCTTCAGATCAATGTTCTGGAGATAAGGGCAGTGTATCTAGCCCTAAAGGCGTTCCAGCCGTGGCTGGAAGGCAGGCAGATCCGAATTCAGTCGGACAACGCCACGGCGGTGGCATACATCAACCACCAAGGCGGCACACGCAGTCGGCAAGCCTTCCAGGAAGTTCGGCGGATTCTGCTGTGGGTGGAAGCCACAGCCTCCACCATATCCGCAGTTCACATCCCGGGCGTAGAAAACTGGGAGGCAGACTTTCTCAGTCGCCAGGGCATGGACGCAGGGGAATGGTCCCTTCACCCGGACGTGTTTCAGGAGATCTGTTGCCGCTGGGGGATGCCGGACGTCGACCTAATGGCGTCCCGGCACAACAACAAAGTCCCGGCATTCATGGCACGGTCTCAAGATCACAGAGCTCTGGCGGCAGACGCATTAGTTCAGGATTGGTCGCAGTTTCGACTGCCTTATGTATTTCCTCCTCTGGCACTGCTGCCCAGAGTGTTACGCAAGATCAGGTCCGACTGCCGCCGCGCCATCCTCATCGCCCCAGACTGGCCGAGCAGGTCGTGGTACCCGGATCTGTGGCATCTCACGGTGGGTCAACCGTGGGCACTACCAGACCGACCAGACTTGCTGTCTCAAGGGCCATTTTTCCATCTGAATTCTGCGGCCCTCAACCTGACTGTGTGGCCATTGAGTCCTGGATCCTAGCGTCTTCAGGGTTATCTCAAGAGGTCATTGCCACTATGAGACAGGCCAGGAAACCAACGTCCGCCAAGATCTACCACAGGACGTGGAGGATCTTCTTATCCTGGTGCTCTGATCAGGGTTTTACTCCCTGGCCATTTGCCTTGCCCACTTTTCTGTCCTTCCTTCAATCCGGAATGGAAAAGGGTTTGTCTCTCGGCTCGCTTAAGGGACAAGTCTCGGCGCTCTCTGTGTTTTTTCAAAAGCGTCTAGCCAGGCTTCCGCAGGTACGCACGTTCCTGCAGGGGGTTTGCCACATAGTCCCTCCTTACAAGCGTCCGCTAGAACCCTGGGATCTGAACAGGGTGCTAACGGCTCTTCAGAAACCACCTTTCGAGCCAATGAGGGATATTTCTCTTTCACGCCTTTCGCAGAAGGTGGTCTTCCTAGTGGCAGTCACATCACTTCGGAGAGTGTCTGAGCTAGCTGCACTGTCATGCAAAGCCCCCTTCCTGGTGTTTCACCAGGACAAGGTGGTTCTGCGTCCGGTTCCGGAATTTCTCCCTAAGGTGGTATCCCCTTTTCATCTCAATCAGGATATCTCCTTACCTTCTTTTCTTCAGCGCTCTATTGGGAGACCCAGACGATTGGGGTATAGCTACTGCCCTCCGGAGGCCACACAAAGCACTACACTAAAAAGTGCAAGGCCCCTCCCCTTCTGGCTATACCCCCCCCGTGGTATCACGGGTTCTCCAGTTTTCAAGCTTTGTGCGAAGGAGGTCAGACATCCACGCATAGCTCCACAGATTTTAGTCAGCAGTAGCTGCTGACTATTTCGGATGGAAGAAAAGAGGGCCCATATAGGGCCCCCAGCATGCTCCCTTCTCACCCGTGGATGGTGTTGTAAGGTTGAGGTACCTATTGCTGGTACAGGGGCTGGAGCCCCACATGCTGTTTTCCTTCCACATCCCCTTGTAGGGCTCTGTGGAAGTGGGATCCTGCCGGCCTCTAAGCTCTGACGCCGGGCTCCATCCACAGACCCATTTGAACCTGATGGATATGGAGCAGGAGTACATTCAGGGACATGGCCCTGCATCATACAGGTACTCTGTGTCCCCGGCAGGCACAGACACACTCCGGGCTGGCTGGGTGTTGTAGTGCGCCGGGGACCGTAACGATTGAGTTGGTGTTCCTGCAGTTTACTGGGGGACTTTTGTGTTGTGGGAACGCAGCGCCGACCCCCATTGGACCGGCGGCGCTGCTGTGACTTGTAGTGCGCCGGGGACACGCCGACCGCGCTTTTACGGCGGCGGCGTTTATAAATCCAGTCCCCGGCTTTTGCGGCCTAGCTCCGCTTCGTTCCCGCCCCCACCCTGTCAATCAGGGTAGGGGAGAGACGCTGTTTCGCAGCAGCGACGAGGGCTGGAGCCTGATTTACATGCTCCAGCCCTCTCACTAGGCACAGAGGGAAGCAGGCTTCCCGCTCTTAGTCAGGAACGCCCAGGGCCCGCCCCCCCTCCTCTCCTAGGACGCCGGCAGCCATTACATGCAGTCTGGCTGGAGGAAGGACGCAAGGCTCTGGGAGACCTGGACTAGGGGGCTTTTGGAGAACCACACACCCGCTCTTAAGCGGGCGGTAAGCGGCATTTCAGCTGGCCCCTCTAGTGCCTCAGTGTGTATTGGTGTACTGTGTCACCAGATATATATATTTATTTATTGCTTGCACTGTGAGGTCGCTTCCTGGCTGGATACCCCATATCGCTCTGAGGAGGCAGCAACATGTCATCCACAAAACGCAAGGCTGCCAAGGCTAGGGCTGTGTGCACTGCGTGTGCTGCATGTGGGGCTGCTCTACCAGCAGGTTCCAAAGACCCCCATTGTGTGCAATGCTCAGATCCGGTGCTGCTTCGCCAGCCGGAGTCCGGAGGGGTAGTGACCCAGGCTGAGACGCTTGTAAGTCCTGCCCCGGTGTCAGGGACAGACTTTGCAGTTTTTGCTGACGGAATGTCTGTGACTATGGCAAAAATCCTTGAAACTTTGCAATCCATGTCTGGGGCTCAGTCTATGGACACGGTGAGGTCTCCGTCCTCTAATCCCCCTCAGTTGGAATTAATCCAGACTGCAAGGGGGTCCCCGGCTTCCCAGGCTGAGTATTATGACTCAGATGATAGCCCCAGCCACCCTAAGCGAGCTCGCTGGGAAAGACCCTCAACGTCATCACACTGCTCAGGGTCTCAGCGCAATCAGTCGCCCTGTGATGCGTCTGAAGAGAGTGATCAGGAGTCTTATCCTGGAACCCCTCTCAATCTGGATACCCCGGATGGGGACGCCATGGTAAACGATCTTATCTCAGCCATCAATAGACTGTTGGATATTTCTCCCCCAGCTCCTTCTGCAGAGGAGGCAGCTGCAGAGCAGGAGAAGTTTCGTTTCCTCTATCCCAAGCGTAAATTGAGTGCTTTCTTGGATCACTCTGACTTCAGAGAGTCAATCCAGAAACACGACGCTCATCCAGAAAGGCGTTTCTCTAAACGTTCTAAGGATACACGTTTTCCTTTCCCCCCTGATGTGGTCAAGCGCTGGACCCAGTGTCCAAAAGTAGACCCCCCGATTTCCAAACTTGCAGCTAGATCCATAGTTGCAGTGGAGGATGGCGCTTCACTTAAGGATGCCAATGACAGACAGATGGACCTTTGGTTAAAATCTGTCTATGAAGCTATCGGCGCGTCGTTTGCTCCAGCATTCGCTGCCGTATGGGCACTCCAAGCTATTTCAGCTGGTTTAGCGAAAGTGGATGCTATCATACATCCAGCGGTGCCGCAAGTGGCGTCCCTTACCTCGCAGATGTTTGCGTCTTACGCTATTAATGCGGTCCTAGAATCTACCAGCCGCACCTCAATGGCGTCCGCCAATTCGGTAGTTTTGCGCAGAGCCTTGTGGTTAAAGGACTGGAAAGCAGATGCTGGTTCCAAAAAATGTTTAACCAGCTTGCCTTTATCTAGAGATAGACTGTTTGGCGAGCCATTGGCTGACATCATTAAACAGTCCAAGGGTAAAGACTCTTCCTTACCCCAGCCCAGATCAAGCAAACCTCAGCAGAAAAAATGGCAGCAGAGGTTTCAGTCCTTTCGAGGTTCGGGCAAGACACAATTCTCCTCGCCCAAAGGGACTCAGAGGACGCAAAGAGTCTCAGATTCCTGGCGGGCTCACGCACGCCCCAAGAAAGCAAATGGAGGAACCGCTTCTAAAGCGGCTACCTCATGACTTCCAGCCTCCCCCCCCCCGCATCTCCGGTCGGGGGCAGGCTCTCCCGCTTTTCCGACATTTGGATGTCACAGGTCAAAGACCGGTGGGTGACAAACATTTTGTCTCGCGGGTACAGAATCGAGTTCAGTTCTCGTCCTCCAGCTCGGTTCTTCAGAACCTCCCCACATCCAGACCGAGCAGATGCCCTGCTGCAGGCGGTGGACTCCCTAAGAGCGGAAGGAGTAGTGATCCCTGTCCCTCCTCAGGAACAGGGTCGAGGGTTTTACTCCAATCTCTTTGTGGTTCCAAAAAAGGACGGCTCATTCCGTCCTGTTCTGGACCTAAAACTGCTCAACAAACATGTGCACGCCAGGCGGTTCCGGATGGAAACCCTACGATCTGTCATTGCCTCAATGTCTCGAGGAGACTTTCTTGCCTCAATAGACATCAAAGATGCTTATCTCCACGTGCCAATTGCTACAGAACATCAACGTTTTCTACGTTTTGTGATAGGAGACGACCATCTTCAGTTCGTAGCGCTGCCATTCGGTCTGGCGACAGCCCCACGGGTCTTCACCAAGGTCATGGCGGCAGTGGTAGCAGTCTTGCACTCTCAGGGACACTCGGTGATCCCTTACCTAGACGATCTACTGGTCAAGGCACCCTCTCAAGAGGCATGCCAACTCAGCCTGAATGCTACGCTGGAGACCTTACAGTCTTTCGGATGGATCATCAACTTTCCAAAGTCGATCCTGTCACCGACCCAATCACTCACGTATCTTGGCATGGAGTTCCATACTCTAGCAGCGATAGTGAAGCTTCCGCTGAACAAACAGCGATCACTTCAAACAGGGGTGCAATCTCTCCTTCAGGGTCAGTCGCACCCCCTGCGGCGCCTCATGCACTTCCTAGGGAAGATGGTGGCAGCCATGGAAGCAGTTCCCTTTGCGCAGTTTCATCTGCGCCCACTTCAATGGGACATTCTCCGCCAATGGGACGGAAAGTCAACGTCACTAGACAGGAAAGTCTCCCTCTCCCAGACGGCCAAGGACTCTCTACAATGGTGGCTCCTTCCCACCTCATTGTCTCAGGGAAGATCCTTCCTGCCCCCGTCCTGGGCAGTGGTCACGACAGATGCGAGTCTGTCAGGGTGGGGAGCAGTTTTTCTCCACCACAGGGCTCAGGGAACGTGGACTCCGCAGGAGTCCACCCTTCAGATCAATGTTCTGGAAATCAGGGCAGTGTATCTTGCCCTACTAGCCTTCCAACAGTGGCTGGAAGGAAAGCAGATCCGAATCCAGTCGGACAACTCCACAGCGGTGGCATACATCAACCACCAAGGAGGGACGCGCAGTCGGCAAGCCTTCCAAGAAGTCCGGCGCATTCTAATGTGGGTGGAAGACACAGCATCCACCATATCAGCGGTTCACATCCCGGGCGTAGAAAACTGGGAAGCAGACTTCCTCAGTCGCCAGGGCATGGACGCAGGGGAATGGTCCCTTCACCCGGACGCGTTTCAGGAAATCTGTCGCCGCTGGGGAGTGCCGGACGTCGACCTAATGGCGTCCCGGCACAACAACAAGGTCCCGGCATTTATGGCGAGGTCGCGCGATCAAAGAGCTCTGGCGGCAGACGCCTTAGTACAGGATTGGTCGCAGTTCCGGCTCCCATACGTATTCCCGCCTCTGGCACTCTTGCCCAGAGTCTTACGCAAGATCAGATCCGATTGCAGCCGCGTCATACTCGTCGCCCCAGACTGGCCGAGGAGATCGTGGTATCCGGATCTGTGGCATCTCACGGTCGGCCGACCGTGGTCACTTCCAGACCGACCAGACTTACTGTCCCAAGGGCCGTTTTTCCATCAGAATTCTGCGGCCCTGAACCTGACTGTGGGGCCATTGAGTCCTGGATCCTAGCGTCTGCAGGATTATCCCAAGGAGTTGTAGCCACAATGAGACAGGCTAGAAAGCCGACTTCTGCTAAGATCTACCACAGAACGTGGAAGATTTTCTTATCCTGGTGTTCCGCTCAGGGAGTGTCTCCCTGGCCATTTGCATTGCCCATTTTTCTTTCTTTCCTACAATCAGGGTTAGAAAAGGGCTTGTCGCTCAGCTCCCTTATAGGGCAAGTCTCGGCACTATCCGTGTTTTTTCAGAAGCGTCTAGCACGTCTTCCCAAGGTGCGCACGTTCCTGCAGGGGGTCTGTCATATTGTGCCCCCGTACAGGCGGCCGTTAGATCCATGGGATCTGAACAGGGTACTAGTTGCTCTCCAGAAGCCGCCTTTCGAGCCTCTGAAGGAAGTTTCCTTTTCTCGCCTGTCACAGAAAGTGGCGTTTCTTGTTGCGATCACATCGCTTCGGTGAGTGTCGGAGCTGGCAGCTCTGTCATCCAAGGCTCCCTTCCTGGTGTTCCACCAGGACAAGGTAGTGCTGCGCCCCATTCCGGAGTTTCTCCCTAAGGTCGTATCCTCGTTTCATCTTAATCAGGATATATCCTTGCCTTCCTTTTGTCCTCATCCGGTTCACCGGTATGAAAAGGACTTACGTTTGCTAGATCTGGTGAGAGCACTCAGAATCTACATTTCCCGCACGGCGCCCATGCGCCGTTCCGATGCACTTTTTGTCCTTGTCGCTGGTCCGCGCAAGGGGTTGCAGGCTTCTAAAGCCACCCTGGCTCGATGGATCAAAGAACCAATTCTAGAGGCCTACCGTTCTGCGGGGCTTCCGGTTCCTTCAGGGCTAAAAGCCCACTCAACCAGAGCCGTGGGTGCGTCCTGGGCATTACGACACCAGGCTTCGGCTCAACAAGTGTGCCAGGCAGCTACCTGGTCGAGTCTGCACACTTTCACCAAGCATTATCAGGTGCATACCTATGCTTCGGCGGATGCCAGCTTAGGTAGAAGAGTCCTGCAGGCGGCAGTGACACCCCCGTAGGGGAGGGCTGTTTTGCAGCTCTAACATGAGGTATTTCTTTACCCACCCAGGGACATCTTTTGGACGTCCCAATCGTCTGGGTCTCCCAATAGAGCGCTGAAGAAGAAGGGAATTTTGTTACTTACCGTAAATTCCTTTTCTTCTAGCTCTTATTGGGAGACCCAGCACCCGCCCTGTTGTCCTTCGGGATTTTTTTTGTTGTTTGCGGGTACACATGTTGTTCATGTTGAACGGTTTTTTAGTTCTCCGACGTTATTCGGAGTTAATTTGTTTAAACCAGTTATTGGCTTCCTCCTTCTTGCTTTGGCACTAAAACTGGAGAACCCGTGATACCACGGGGGGGGTATAGCCAGAAGGGGAGGGGCCTTGCACTTTTTAGTGTAGTGCTTTGTGTGGCCTCCGGAGGGCAGTAGCTATACCCCAATCGTCTGGGTCTCCCAATAAGAGCTAGAAGAAAAGGAATTTA
The DNA here is from genome assembly GCF_048569485.1 of Anomaloglossus baeobatrachus. NCBI lineage: Eukaryota > Metazoa > Chordata > Amphibia > Anura > Aromobatidae > Anomaloglossus > Anomaloglossus baeobatrachus. The sequence continues at coordinate 15,031,810 of NC_134358.1, read as the reverse complement.
CGGTAAGTAACAAAATTCCCTTCTTTGCCCTCATCCAGTTCACCAATGTGAAAAGGATTTGCACTTGTTAGATCTTGTGAGAGCACTCAGACCCTACATTTCTCGTACGGCGCTCGGATGCGCTCTTTGTCCTTGTCGCTGGCCAGCGTAAAGGGTCGCAGGCTTCCAAGTCAACCTTGGCTCGGTGGATCAAGGAATCGATTTTTGAAGCCTACCGTTCTTCTGGGCTTCCGGTTCCTTCAGGGCTGAAAGCCCATTCTACCAGAGCCGTGGGTGCGTCCTCGGCATTGCGGCACCAGGCTACGGCTCAGCAGGTGTGTCAGGCGGCTACCTGGTCGAGTCTGCACACTTTCACAAAACACTATCAGGTGCATACCTACGCTTCGGCAGATGCCAGCCTAGGTAGGCGAGTCCTTCAGGCGGCGGTTGCCCACCTGTAGGAAGGGGCCGTTTTACGGCTCTTTTACCGAGGTATTCTTTTACCCACCCAGGGACTGCTTTTGGACGTCCCAATTGTCTGGGTCTCCCAATGGAGCGACAAAGAAGAAGGGAATTTTGTTTACTTACCGTAAATTCCTTTTCTTGTAGCTCCTATTGGGAGACCCAGCACCCGCCCCTGTTCCCTTCGGGCTGTTGTTCTTTTGTGTACACATGTTGTTCATGTTGAATTGTTCTTGGTTCATGGTTTTCAGTTCTCCGAACATCCTTCGGATTGAATTTACCTTAGACCAATTTATAAGTTTCCTCCTTCCTGCTTTTGCACCAAAACTGAGGAGCCCGTGATGCACGGGGGGGTGTATAGGCAGAGGGGAGGGGTTTACACTTTTAAGTGTAATACTTTGTGTGGCCTCCGGAGGCAGAAGCTATACACCCCAATTGTCTGGGTCTCCCAATAGGAGCTAGAAGAAAAGGAATTTACGGTAAGTAAACAAAATTCCCTTCTTCTTGTCCGCACTATGCGGCAATTGTTTTTGCCATTTGGGTTTTGCACTGCAAAGCTGAGTTTTTGACCAAAGTTCTGCAACAAAAAGGCTGCAGTTTGAACTGCATAGTGCGGACAAGAAACCCAAATTCCCATAGACTATGCTTGAAAAGCAGAACACAACCATTTTGGCAGGTAAAAAGCAACGTGCGGACATAGCCTAAAGGCTACTTTACACACTTCGATATCGGTCCCGATATCGCTAGTGTGCGTACCCGCCCCCATCTGTTGCGCGACATGGGCATATCGCTGCCCGTGCCGCACAACATCGCCCAGAGCCGTCACACATACTTACCTGTCCGGCGACGTCGCTGTGACCGGCGAACCGCCTCCTTTCTAAGGGGGCGGTCCGTGCGGCGTCACAGCGACGTCACTGAAACGTCACTGAACCGCCGCCCAATCGCAGCGGAGGGGCGGAGATGAGCGGGACGTAACATCCCGCCCACCTCCTTCCTTCCGCATAGCGGCCGGGAGGCAGGTAGGGAGAGCTTCCTCGCTCCTGCGGCGTCACACGCAGCGATGTGTGATGCCGCAGGAACGAGGAACAACCTCGTTACTGCTGAAGTAACGATAATTGGGAATGGACCCCCGTGTCGCCGATTAGCGATTTTTCACTGTTTTGCAACGATGCAAAATCGCTAATCGATGTCACACGCAACGGCATCGCTAATGCGGCCGGATGTGCGTCACGAATTCCGTGACCCCAACGACTCCGCATTAGCGATGTCGTAGCGTGTAAAGCCCGCTTTAGTCCCGCAGTGAATCCGGCAAAATTTGTTGAAAAACCGGATGCGCCGGACCAGTTTTTTTCCAGATCCGGCAAAAACTGGATCCGGAGCATCCGGTTTTTCATCCAGGGCATCTGGTTTTTCATCCGGCGCATCCGGTTTTCTGTCCGTTTTTTTGGTGTTTTTTTAACCCCTTATATAAAAGTAAACCTATACATGTTTGGTGTCTACGAACTCGCACTGACCTGAGGCATCACACCCACACATCAGTTTTACCATATAGTGAACACAGTGAATAAAATCTCAAAAAATTTCTGCATTTGGAATTTGTTTGCCGTTTTCCAGTACACTATATGGTAAAAGTTATGGTTTCATTTAAAAGTACAGCTCGTTCCGCAAAAAATGAGCCCTCACATGACCATATTGACTGAAAAATAAACAGCTTATGTCTCTCAGAAGAAGAATGGCGAAAAAAAAAACGGAAAGCGAAAAATCATCCGGTCGTGAAATAAATCCTTCATCTCTCCTTTTATTACATATATAACACATATGTAAGGTATAAAAAACCCTTAATTTATAAAAAAAAAAAACAACAACATTTTTCCCCATTTGTATACACCATGTTTTTTTAAAGAAAGACCCAGTCATGTAAAGTTACCTTAAAATGACACACCAAATACAATTGACGTTTCGGCCATCGGCCTTCGTCACACTGGACTTTTATCACGTAATATTAAGTAAATGGAAACACTCGTCTGTTAAAAGTGAAGGTCATATGAGACTCCCTTCATTTTTCTATTTGCTATCTTTTAACAGCCGAGTGTTTCCATTTACTTAATATTACGTGATAAAAGTCCAGTGTGACGAAGGCCGATGGCCGAAACGTCAATTGTTTTGGACCAAGCACATATACGTAATAGATACTGAGAACCTGATCAATAAAAAGAAATTTGCATACTAAATTACCGCATGTTTGCTTTTTTGGGAGTTGTAGTGTGCTGGGGTTATCTTTCTTTTCTCTATATATATATTTTACCCCAGAGCACCTACTTATCAGTGACGCAAAGCTTCTCCTCCACTGACCCATCCTGGTATATGGCCTGTATCCTGTGGCACAGAAAAAAAATAAACGTTTATACTCACTTTTCCTCACTCCATGCAGCATGGATCATCTTCCTCTCTGTATCAGCTGCAGCGCCGCTGAGTGGAGCCGTCACCGTGTGTGGAGCCGTCCCCCTGCAGCATCGCGATGTCTTCCTGTCTGTCCCGGTCAGCTGATCTGTGTAGACGCTAGCGGCGCGCATAGCGATGACGTCATCGCTGTGCTGACCGCTTTCTACACAGATCAACTGACCGGGACAGACAGGAAGACATCGCGATGCTGCAGGGGGACGGCTCCACACTCTGTGACAGGTGAGTACACTGATTCACTGCCCCCCGCGCTGATAATGATGCACGGGGGCAGTGAATACAGTCGCACATGATCACACATGATCACTCCAGGCTGTAGTTGCCAGGGGTGAGCATGCGGGCAGGCTGTTTTAATATGCGCGCATTCCCCGCCCACCTTTCAGCGCTGAGAGATGATGGGCGGGAGGATGGGCGTGCATATTAAATGAGCTGCTACAGCCTGCTCGTGCCCCCGATGACCCACTCCACCACAGGACCCTCATTCCCCGCAGCCATATTCAGACCATAAGACGCACCCCCCACTTTCCCCCAACATTTGGGGGGGGGAAAGTGCGTCTTATGGTCCGAAAAATACGGTAAATTAGAAGATGTCTATCTAGAAAAGTCCGGTGCTTTGCTCTCGGTCGTTCTCTGATGTTTTTTTTCTGTTTTGGGTCCTTACCTTGTTGGAAGAGCCATGACTTACGGCTCAGATTGAGCTTTCTGACACTCGGCAGCACATTTCTCTCCAGAAGACCCTGATAATCCTGAGATTTTATTATACCCTGCACTAATACAAACCCACCTGTGCCAGATGCACCAAAGACTCCCTCTGCCTGCGTCCGTGTCCTCCCTCCCCCTGCAACCGAACCTCCCTCCGCCTGCGGCTAAGTCTCATGTCACAGCAGGTGAAATGTTCTGTTCTTTGCTTTATTCCTGCGTCTGTGAACATAGAGCTCATGTGACGCCAAAAAGCTCCAGTTCTGCCTCCTCTGGCCACAAAACGGTTTCCTAGAAGCTTTGTGACTTGTCAGTCTTCATTCTGGCACTTACCAGTCTGGCTTTTTATGATTTGCTTTCAGCAGTGGTTTCCACTTCAGTCGTCTTCCATGAAATCCACAGTAGCCCAGAGAGCACCGGACGGTGCAAGATGACATTGGTGGACTCTGTGTCACGCATGACAGTCATGTAGTTTCCGGCTGTAGAAGGTCGCAGCGTTTGGCTACACAAGCTGCTCTCTGACTTTCCCTTTTCCCTTGCTTGGGGTTTATCCGTTTATCTTTAGGACCCTGCAGATTTCCTCTCCTTTTTAGCTGTCAATCTTCAGCACTTCCCTTTGTGACTTTAAATACCCTCAATTCCCCCTAAGGCCCCTTTCACACGTCAGTGATTCTGGTACGTTTGTGCTTTTTTTTTTAAACGTACCAGAATCACTGACATACACAGACCCATTATAATGAATGGGTCTGCTCACATGTCAGTGATGTTTCACTGACCATGTCTCTGTGCAGCGTACCCGCGTGTCCGTGATTGCCGCACGGAGACATGTACATTTTTTTCTGGCATCACTGATGTCCCACGGACCACGCAGTCGTGTGATCCGTGAAACACGTGCCAGAAAAAAACGTGCTTTTAAAATAAAAATCATTTTTACTCACCCGGCTTCAGCGACGCTCTCTGCAGCTCGTTCTGCTTGCTGCTTCTGAGCCGGCTCATTACTGTCGCGCATATTCATGATGCACGACACAGCCGACCTGGAAGCAGCTGCTGCGGGGGTCAGCGCCGGCCGGATGCTGCACCGCGGGAGCGATCAGCACCATGGAGAGCGGGAGCGCGCACAGGTGAGTTGATTTCTAAGTGCAATCACGGGCCACGGAAAGCGGAGCCCGGATTGCACTTAGACAACCCACGTGTGCCGTGATTCACGGCACACGGAGGGACATGTGCGTGTTTTACACGCCAGTGAAAAACGTCAGTGTTTTTCACTGACGTGTGAAACAGACCTTACTCTGTGCTGGTGATTTCTTAATGGTATTCGACCTGTCTTCACTGCAAGCAGTCAGCTTGTATTCATCAGGAGAAACTTTATTGCTATTGCAGTTCCTCTCCCTCGGTCATCTGGAGATAACTTATTTGTTTTACTTTCCCCATTTGTGATCCCTCTGTCTTCTTTAGAGGTTAATGGGGTTGACTAAGCGCTCATCTCATCTGTTCCCTACATAGGGCCTACTTCAGGGTTAGGCATCCGGCTCAGCGCATACGTGTGGCACCTATCAAGGACAGTGAGGGAAGCCAGGGGCTAGTGGTAGGTTTGGTGAGGGATCATCACCTCCCCCTTCCCTAGACACAGGGTTTCCCTTTTTCCGTTCGTTTGGTACTTCCTCATACCTAGTGTGACACCCTGACCTCGGAGTCTCCTCTAACCTCTCTGAAGTTGTTCTTAACTTTTTGATACAATTTGTATTAACCATCTCTAAAATTTGTCATCACGTTTCCTCTTGTTTCTTGGGAGGTCCATTACGTCCATGGAGACTGGCTACAGCCTCATAGACCCTAGATTTCTGAATAATATGTGCAGTTCTAGTGATGGGAACATCCAGCTGTGTGAGGACGTCTTATTAGTGCTACCTGTAACACGTATGTCTATAAATCTCTCTCTCTAATCTCCTGAGACGACTCTCTTCTGAGCTTTCTTTGCTCCATGCTCAGTGGAGTACACATAGCAGGATAACAAAGAGCACAGTGACTACTTTTCACCCTGTAATAGGGAACTGACTGATAACAAGTCTGTAGGTATCTGTGACGGTCATTACAGGACAACCCTTAAGGGGGCTTTACACGCAGCGACATCGCTAGTGATGTCACTAGCGATCGCACCCTCCCCGTCATTTGTGCGTCACGGGCAAATCGCTACCCGTGGCGGACTAAATCGTTAGTGCGTGTCACACATACTTACCTTCCTAACGACGTCGCTGTGGCCGGCGAACAACAGCATTTCTAAGGGGGCGGTTTGTGCGGCGTCACACAGAAGGCCACCAATAAAAGCGGAGGGGCGGAGAGCAGCCGCATGAACGACACTCCCACTCCGTTGCCGGAGGACGCAGGTACGCTGTTGTTCGTCGTTCCCTGGGTGTCACACGTAGCGATGTGTGATGCCTCAGGAACGTCAAAAAACCTGCATCCCAGAAGATCAACGATATTTTGACAATGAACGACGTGTCAACGATAAACGATGTGGTGAGTATTTTTGATCGTTAGCGGTCGCTCATACATGTCACACGCAACAACGACGCTAGCGAGGCCAGACGTGCGTCACGAATTCCGTGACCCAGCGACATCTCGTTAGCGATGTCGTGGCGTGTAAAGCTGCCTTAAGTCAGTCATGTCTCTATGGCCAGATTAATTTCCATCAATAATTTTCCTGTCGCCACGACAGCGCCACCAGAGAGATAGGTCCGCCTCTCAATTTGGACAGGAAACCCACTAAAATAAAAGGGCGGCACCTCTCTACCGAATCAGTTCGGTTTCCTGTCCCAGGATGGGAGACACAGAAATGCTGTGGCACTGCCACAGTGAAGGACAGCTTTAGGTTGGGGTCCTTAGGTTTTTAGTCCGGGGCCTCAGCTTCTTTTTTATTTCTTTTTTTCAGCCTAAGAGGCTCTTCCGGTGGCAATTGTTCTCCGGTTATCAGGTCTGTGTCCTGCAGGGCTGAGAACCCATGCAGTAGTATACGCCGGTCACTTACTGGGTCTGTGTCCTGCCGGGTGAGATTCCCGATAGTCGAATACGCCGGTACCATGGACGGTTTGGGGGCCTTGGGTCAGACCATGGACCTCGGCCCGCCCTTTTTTTCTTTTTTCTCTTTTTGTTTGGAGCCCTTAGGCTCCCCCAGGTCTGTGTCTTGCCCTAGGACGTTCTGGGGTAATTGATACGCCAGTCTCTCCCGCCGGGTCTGTGTCCTGCTGGGGCAGAAGCTCCTGCAGTTGATACACAGGCCTAGCTTGTTACCGGGTCTGTGTCCTGCGGTGGGACAGCACTGCAGTAGATACGCCGGTTTGCACATGCTACCGGGTCTGTGTCCCGCTCGAGTCCTTAGGGGTCTCCGGCGGTTGTACACGCCGGTCTACGGTTCCAGGTTGCATTGGTCTGAGCCGGGTCTGTGTCCTGCAGAGGGTCGGTGCGTCTGCGGTTGTACTCGCCGGTCTCTTACCTGGCTCCGGGGGTAGGAGGCGCTGGTATCCTCGGCGGCGCTGCTGAGTTCCGGGTTCCTGACAGGATGTGATGTCAGCCGGAAACTGTCACGGTGCTTGCGCAGGGACTAGCAAGATGGCGCTGCCCACTGGGACTACACTCAGGGTGGCCGACTCTGGTCTTTCCATAGCGGGTTCAGAAGGATGAACCGGGAGCTTCTCGGCAACAGTTGGCGCCGTCCAAGCGGAGAGTGAGGAGTCCTCCGTCTACCTCTCGATGAACCTGCAGTCTGCCTCAGGTGGTAAGTGCATCTTATGGGTGATTTTTCTTACTGGGTTCTTCTCTGTGCGATTGCTGAGCCTCTGAGCAGATTAGGCTGCACGCCTTATGCGGACCTGGGCTTCCTTTACTTGGATTACCTTCAAATCCAGACCCAGCGCTGGTGAGCTTAGGGAGAAAAGTTCTGCTGCTGGCGGAGGTTGCTGTCCCAGGTTATATTGAGTCTGACAGAATCTCATACTCTGTTCTGTCTTTCTATTGCACTGCTCCTTCTCTGGAAGGATGTTGTGGTAGATTCTCACATTAATTGGGGAGGGAAACTGCCCTCCAACTGAGCCACACGCTGGATTAGTTGTTTAAGGTGGGACTGATCTGACATTAAGGCTCAGAGTCTATTGTGATGGGGGTCGTTGGCCGGCATGGGAGACTGGCCACACGCCACGCGGCGGCCTTTCCGCTCGACTCTGCCCACACATGCCTTGCACAGGTGTGAAGTCCCATTTCATAAAAAAAAAAAAAAAAAAAAAAAAAAAAGGGGTACTGTTGGGGCATTACTTCTGGCGGCTTGGTCTCTCTGCCTCTCAGCTCGCCCCTGGCTGTTGACCTCGCTGGCGTGCACAGGTTGGTGGCTCCGGCCTTGTACTCCTGAGCTTGGGCCCATAACATCTGGCTTGGCTTGTGCCTGGCGGCTCTGTGCTTGTGCCCGGCGGCTCTGTGCTTGTGCCCGGCGGCTCTGTCCTTGTGCCCGGCGGCTCTGTGCTTGTGCCCGGCGGCTCTGTGCTTGTGACCGGCGGCTCTGTGCTTGTGACCGGCGGCCCTGTGCTTGTGACCGGCGGCCCTGTGCTTGTGACCGGCGGCCCTGTGCTTGTGACCGGCGGCCCTGTGCTTGTGACCGGCGGCCCTGTGCTTGTGACCGGAGCTGCTGGGCTTGGGCCTCGCGCCTCGGGGCTTGTGCCTCGCGCTTTTGGGGCTGGTGCCTCGCACTTGTGCCCTGTGCATTTGGGGCTTGTGCCTCGTGCCTTTTGGGGCTTGTGCCTCTTGCCTTTTAGGGCCTGTGCCTTATGCCTTATGCCTTGCGTCTCTGGGCTTGTGCCTGGCGTCTCTGAGCTTGTGCCTGGCGCCTCTGGGCTTGTGCCTGGCTCCTCTGGGCTTGTGCCTGGCACCTATGGACTGGTGCTTGGAGCTTTGGTTCTTGTGCCCAGCATTTTTGTACCTGTACCTCTATGCTTGGGCATGGCGCCTCTGAGCTTTGGGCCTGGCGCCTCTGTGCTTTGCGCCTGTCGTCTCCTGAGTTGTACCTGGCGCCTCGAAGCTTGGATCTATCGCCTCTGAACTGACGCCTTTGGGGGCTTTCATTTCACAAAAAAAAAAAAAATCTGAACAGAGGAAATTTGTCAGCATTCCCTTAGCACTACCGGGGTTGGCTAGTATTCCGTCTGTTGCCAGCACGCTCAGCTGGGGGACTCACCGGGAAGTCATTCACTCACAGGGGGGTGGAGTCCCTTAGCATTCTGTTTTTTTTCCTTTTATCAGAGAACGGTGCGCTATTTAGGAATCTTTGAACTCATACTCTGCGAGCAGGTCGCCAGGTACGGTTCTGTCGAACACCAGGGTATTGGTGTCCTACATTATTCCCCAGGAGGGTACACGGTCATCCACCATGTGGAGGCTAGCACATACTTCCCGGCTCCGGTCCCCTTGTTGTCACTGTAGGGGAGGAGTTCCTCCCCAAGAGTTCTTCAGGGACATAATTCACCTTGGGGGCCCCGGTGTTGGATTGGTTTGCTACCAGTCCTCCACCACTAGGATTACGCCAGGCTGTGGAGGACATTTTTCTCCTCCACAGGTAGTTCCCCAGTAGGGGACCCTCCTGTCAGTACCTTTCTGGAGTTTCTTCTGGGTGGTTGGAGTGGGTTGTTGGTCGGCACCTTGACAGTACAAGTGTCAGCCTTAGGGGCCCTGTACACTTCCAAATCAAAGTGGCAAGGGGTAGATGGATTACATTCTTCCTGTCACAGGCGAGTCCCAGGATTCCTGTTAGTTCCCGGCTTGGGATCTTACTTTAGTGTTGGTTGCACTTACGGGGGCCCCCCTTGAATTCTTTTCCAACTTCTCCATTCGTTCCCTCACACTCAAGGTGGTTCTTCTGATTGCGCTGACCTCAGCCCGTAGGATTAGTGTCCTTCCGGCCCTCTTGGTTAGTCCTCCATTTACCCAGATTACGGATGATAGGGTTTTTTCTGCGTACTGACCCAGTCTTTTGCTTAAAGGGGTGGTTCACCCATTTTTTTTATTTTCTGTATGAGCTCTACTTACCTTTCTAGGCGTCTTCTCCATTGGCTTCTGTTTCCAGTTCTGGCACTGAGCGGCGCTATCCTGCACGCTCAGTGCCGGTCACATGACCCCCTGGAGCTGTGGCCGCCGGCATCCTCTGACGTCCCGGCATTTCTGGGCTCTCAAACAAGACGGGTACGTCACAGGATGCCGGCGCCACTCAGATTGAGTGACAGGGCTGTGGGCGGTGACTACCGCACGTCACAGCTCAGCATCGAGGGGAGGATCCGGAGGACGTTTGTGTGGAGCCGGCTAAGCGTCCTGCAGATGGTGAGGCACGGGGCGCCAGTGTGCAGTACAGGGGGAGGGTTCTTCAGCTGAATCCCCCCCTGCACGTATGTGCTCACACTGTCCACCCGCCCGCTCTGCTGCGATGTCAGGAGAGCGGCCGGTGTCGGGCAGTGTGATCATCTGCTCCTCCCAGCAGCAAGACACTGACAGGCATGTCACCGCTGTGCTCTGCCATCTGTCCTGCTGCATGGGACCAACTGTCTGCACTCTGTCACCTGCACCACAAGTCACAGAGTGGAGACAGTTGGTGACAGAGCACCTCTGCCCCCCCCCTGTTCTTTCCCCACTCTCTTCTCTCCCCCCACTCTTCTCCCCCTCCCCTCTTCCCCCTCTTCTCTGCCCCCCTCTTATCCCTCTCTCCTCTCCTCTCTTTTCCCTCGCTCTCTTCCCCCCGCGCTCTCTTTTCCTCCCCCCGCGCTCTCTTTTCCTCCCCCCCGCGCTCTCTTTTCCTCCCCCCCGCGCTCTCTTTTCCTCCCCCCGGGCTCTCTTTTCCTCCCCCCCGCGCTCTCTTTTCCTCCCCCCCGCGCTCTCTTTTCCTCCCCCCTGCGCTCTCTTTTCCTCCCCCCTCGCTCTCTTTTCCTCCCCCCGCGCTCTCTTTTCCTCCCCCCTCGCTCTCTTTTCCTCCCCCCTCGCTCTCTTTTCCTCCCCCCTCGCTCTCTTTTCCTCCCCCCTCGCTCTCTTTTCCTCCCCCCTCGCTCTCTTTTCCTCCCCCCTCGCTCTCTTCTCCCCCCCTCGCTCTCTTCTCCCCCCCTCGCTCTCTTCTCCCCCCCTCGCTCTCTTTCCCCCCCCCGCTCGCTCTCTTTCCCCCCCCGCTCGCTCTCTTTTCCTCCCCCCCACTCGCTCTCTTTTCCTCCCCCCCGCTCGCTTTCTTTTCCTCCCCCCCCTTGCTCTCTCTCTTTTCCCTCGCTCTCTCCTGGCATGGTCAGTACAGAAATCTCTCCATCGTGGAGGGGTGAGAGGGAGTAATAAACATGGAGTCCCTACTGTGTCTGTGTATTTATTTCTAATAAAGTATTTTTCTCTGTGTGGTCTTTTTTTTTTAAACCCTTTATTGGAGATTCTTAATGGCCAGGTCAACCTTGGCCTGACATTAAGAATCTCGGGCTTTATACCAGCGGGTAAAACATAGCTGGTATTAACCCCTTATTACCCAGCGTGCCACCTGCCACCAGGGCCACTGGAAGAGTTGGATACAGCGCCAGAAGATGGCGCTTCTATGAAAGCGCCATTTTCTGGGGCGGCTGTGGACTGCAATTCGCAGCGGGGGGCCCAGAAAGTTTGGGCACCCTTCACTGCGGATTCCAATCCCCAGCTGCCTAGTTGTACCTGGCTGGACTCAAAAATTCGGCGAAGCCCATGTCATTTTTTTTTTTTAATTATTTCATGAAATTCATGAAAAAAAAAAAGGGCTTCTCTATATTTTTGGTTCCCAGCCGGGTACAACTAGGCAGCTGGGGGTTGGGGGCAGCCCGTAGCTGCCTGCTGTACCTGGCTAGCATACAAAAATATGGCGAAGCCCACGTCATTTTCTTAAAAACGTTTTCAGGGAAAAACCTTTATAAAAAAAAAAAATGCTTTACTTCCGGCTCCTGCGCTGATCATGTAGGACACAGGACGCCTGAGCTCTGTCATTCCCTGCAGCTCTGACATATATACCGGACAACCCACCAGCCTCCCCCGCTCCATTCCACCGGTGAGTGAAGTTGCTACATGCAGGGAAGTTCATGGGGAGCCGTGGAGATAATTACTTGAAACAGCGCGGTGAATTTCGCTCTCCCCCTCCCTCTCAAGATCTGGCAGCGTGATAAAGATGGCGCCGGAGCCTGCCCTGCACTAAAATCAGATCTGTACACAGAGAGCAGGACGCAGCTTACCTTGCACTCACTCCCCCAGCACTAAGCAGTTAACCGGCAGCAGAATAATAAATCTCCTGGAGTCCTGATAAGATATCAGCAGCAAACAACACGCTACTGACAAGTTCTGCAAAGAGCTAAGAGTTAAAAAGCTGGGAATCCCTGGGCCCTTCCCCCATCTTGTCCAGACCTGTGCATAAGCAGGAGCTGAATCTCTAGGCATACAGACTCAGTGCAAAGCTCTGGAGAAAGTGAAAGAAGCTGAAGGAGGGAAGTTTAAACATACATCCCTGCAAAGTTTCAGGACAGTGAGAATTCATATAACTCTGGCAGGGGGGAGAAAGGGGTGAAAGTGAGAATAAACAAAAGGGGGAGCAGAATCAAGATTTGTCTGACAACCCACACTAAATCAGTGTCAAAACTTACGTCCCTTCATTCACTATTTGATGGAAAGATACCTGCTGCGCAGCAGCTCTAAAACACAAAATCCTCATACATCCAGCGTACAGTGTGAAAAAAAGATTGTGACTGCCCATACAGAATTAAGTGTCCCTCGGTCACCTGAAAATACTCATCAGATGGAGATGGAGGATTCCCCGGGGACCCCGGATGTATTCAAAACAGTGGAGGGTATGGATTATAAGCGTCTGGCTGATGAAGTCGCCAATCGTTTGCTACCTGACATCTCCGCTACAATTAAAGCATCAATAGCAAAAGCTCTCAGTGCCATACAGAACCAACTTGATGAGACGGTGGAACAGGTTGCGGCTATGGAAACCAAAATGTCGACGTTAGAGGAGGACTTCAGCTCTGACCACACTACAGTCATGCGTCTGGCTAGGGAGAATCTGACCCTGAGGGACCGTGTGGACGATCTAGAGAACCGCTCTAGAAGAAGCAATTTGCGCATTGTCGGCCTGCCTGAAACATACCCGGTTGGTGAGCTACGTACATTGTGTGAATCCACTATTCCTACAACCCTGGGAGTAGCAGGAAGGAGAAAAGTGGAAAGGGTGCACCGCATTGGTCCGCCAAGGAGAGGTGATGAGAGTGAACATAACAGACGCCCAAGACAAGTCATAATGAAATACTTGGACTTCTCCGATAAACAGGAAATATTACAGGCATACAAGAAATTGAAACATCCCTTGGAGGTGAAAGGCTCGCGCATCTTGCTCTTCGAGGATTTTTCTGCGGAGGTCACACGGCAGCGGAGGGCATTCTCATACATATGCTCTGCCTTATTTAAGAGAAATATACGCTTCCAGTTAAAGTACCCGGCAACGTTGATTATCAGACATCAGGATGGATCCTACAATTCTTTCTCAAGTCCAAAGGAGGCAGAGGCCTTTATTGAGCGGATCAGCAGTCCTCGTGACCTCAGGAATTCTCCAGGGCCAGGACGCAACGACTCACCGAACCAGAGAGTGACCAAAGGGAGCTCTGTGAAGCTCGCTACAGCTTCCCCGAAGGACCGGAGACAGCAAAACAAGGAACTTAAGGGAACCTGAGACAAATAGACAAATGTCGGATGTGTAAAGTTCAAGGTGGGACACCTGTTTTTGATTTAGGCTGGAGAAGCCGCAGTGGAAAAAGTTCAAGAAATCTGAGGCGGAGGAAAGGAAAGAGAACTTTTTTTTTTTTTTTTTTTTTTTCCTTCTCTCTCTTTCTTTGTAGGTGGGACACTCTTTTATATTGGTTAAACGCTATAAGTATAAGGTTGACTGAGCTTGGAAAATGATCAGAAAAAAGTGAAGTCTGAGTATTATGGTATAGTTGGGGGGGGAGGGGAGGGAGATGTTTGAAATGTTTGGGGATTTTGGATTCAAGTGAAGTAGCAAAGATTTTACACAGAGTTATTATTATTACTACTACTCTCACTATTGCAAGTGAGCACTATGTTCAATTGTCTAATTGGTTGAATTTTTTTTTGGCAAGGGAGGGCAGCAAAAACATGGTAAACGAAAGGCAGGATTTCCATTTATTACATGTGCTTTATGAGAATAGTCACCTGGAATGTTAAGGGGTTACGTTCCCCCCAAAAAAGAATTAAGATATTACGCCACCTTAATCGCCTCAAACCGGACATTGCGCTCCTTCAGGAAACTCATCTGGAAGGTTCAGACATGCAGAGGATGGGGAAATTGTGGGTTGGAGGAGTCTATGGGTCATCTTCAGTTAAAAGGAAAGCAGGGGTTATTACATTAGTAAGTAGGAGATTACAACATCAAGTCCTGGAAACATATGCGGACACGGAAGGTAGGGTTCAGATGATCTCAGTGGAGATACCTGGAGGAATTTATAAAATCTTTAATATTTATGCCCCGAACGAAAACAACAAATCATTCTTTCAACGACTTGAGGCCAAAATTTTAGAACATGCCCATTTTAATCTAATAATTGGGGGGGATTTCAACTCGGTGGTATCTGTGCTAGAGGACAGGAAAAATGCTAAAGGCCCCCCAAATGTACCGCGCGGCCATGATAAAGTTATGCGTCCTCTGTTAAATGCCACGGCCTTATGGGATGCGTGGAGACTACTGCACCCTCAGGATAGGGAATTTACGCACTATTCACATGCTAATAGCTCCTGGTCTCGCATTGACTACTTTCTTATTTCAGGGAACCTGGTACGTGCGCTCCACTCAGCTACTATCCAGGATTTGGTGATTTCTGACCATGCCCCGGTGGTGCTAGACCTAGCAAACATTTATCCCAGAGGAACGGACTATCTGTGGAGATATCCTTCCTTCCTTAAAGATAACGAAGATTTTTCCTTGAAATTAAAGGAATGGTGGACGGAATTTATGGTACATAATGATCAACATAAAGACACACCTATGTTATTATGGGACACGGCGAAGGCAGTATTACGGGGCAGAACGATAGCACATGTTTCCTATTTGAAGAAAAAGGCTCATCTTAAATTTACTGAAACCTCCCATAAATTGAGGGAAGCATATACTTCTTTTCAAAAGCATCCTGATAGGGACCATAGAGATAGATGGGTAATAGCCCAAAGAGCTTTTAATGAGTGGGCGGAAAAACGGGAACAAATGGCTAGGTCAATGCAAGAAGCTACATTACATCGCTTTGGAAATAAAGCAGGGAAAATACTGGCCAACTTAGCGAAAAATAGGATTATAACTCAGGGACCCATGGAAATAAAAAATCAAAAGGGGGAGATACACAAAAACCCTAAGACAATAATTGAGACTTTAGGCACGTATTATAGAAACCTTTATTCGTCGGAAAAGCGAGACAAATTTCCTGATAATAATCTTTTATCTAAAGTGACACTACCTCGACTCACAGAAGAGCATCGCACTTTTCTGAATGCCAAAATTACGGGGGAAGAAGTATTGGGGACAATCAACTCCATGCATAATTATAAAGCCCCTGGCCCTGACGGATTTACGGGAGAATTCTATAAAACAGTAAAGGAAGAGATCTTACCTACATTACTAGAGCTGTATAATAGCATACTAGACGGTAATGCGTCTTTCCAAAATAATAACCGGGCATATATAAAATTGATCCCTAAACAGGGGAAGGACCCGAAGGAGCCGGGTTCGTATAGGCCCATATCACTTATCAACCTAGATATGAAGATAATGTCAAAGATTATGGCAAATCGTCTAGCTATAATTCTTCCCCAACTGATTTCCCCAGCACAGGCCGGTTTCATTCAGAAAAGATCAGGGACACTAAATATTAGAAAAGTTCTTCTTGTCCTGGATAGGGTTAACCTTCGGCCTCTGGAAGGAGAATCTCCCGCTTTGCTTACAATAGATGCCGAGAAAGCCTTTGACAATATTGAGTGGTCATGGCTTTATAGAGTTCTAGATGAAATGCGTTTTTCGGGGTCATTTTATACCTACATTAGAGAAATTTACACAAATCCGAAGGCTCAAGTTTACATTCCAGGATATCTGTCAGCCCCTTTTCCGTTACTGAAAGGAACCAGACAGGGTTGCCCCCTTTCCCCATTACTTTTTAATCTGGCTCTGGAACCATTGGTACGATTGTTATCTACACATAGCACCTTCCAGGGTATTTCTGTAAATAATAGACAAATTCAGTCAGCTTTTTTTGCGGATGACATTTTGCTTTTCCTTTCGAATCCAGCTCAGCAGGTCCCCGAGATTTTACAAATTTTGCGAGAGTTTGGAGCGTACTCAGGCTTCAAGATTAATGCGTCAAAGTGCGAGCTCCTATACCTGGGAGGGACAAATGTTCAAACACGGGAGCAGAACCCTTTTGAAGGAATTACAGTGGCTAAGTCATATATCACATACCTGGGAGTTAAAATAGGTAAGGTTCCGGCAACCCTTTATAGTCTAAACTATCCACCCCTTCTGAGCCAAATAGAGCAAGATCTTAAAAGATGGCACGACCTTCCATTGAACATAATTGGTAGAGTCCACCTAATTAAGATGATGTCGATATCAAAATTAATGTATCATCTTCAAACACTTCCCCTGCTTCTCAAGCATAAAGATATTGTCCAGCTAAATAGAGCTTTTTCACACTTCATTTGGAGGGGGAAACGCCCTCGTATAGGGCTTAAGAAGCTGATGGCATCTAAGGTTCATGGAGGTCTGAGTTTGCCGAACATTCGGGGTTACAATATAGCCTGTTTGACTAGATATATATTGGATTGGATTAAAGGCTCTAGGCATTATTCAGCGTTGGAGCTTGAGAGAGACTATGCACAACCTTGGGATCTGGTGGCATTACTTCATACTAGGCAGGCTAATCTCCCAGTGAAAATCAAGCACTCTTCCTTATTTAAAGACACGATTGCAGCATGGAAGGCGTTGAGGAAAAACTACAAACTTCCCCATAAAATATCCAAATACTTGCCTATATGGGGGAATCCAGAGTTTGTGCAGGGGACAAGCAATAAGCTGTTTGAAGAGTGGAAGGTGCGGGGTATAAGGACTGTTGCTCATCTCTTGCACACCTCAGAGCCTAGATGGTTGAGTAGAGACGAAATTATAGCGCAGTATGGCCTGGGGCCTAACCAAGTAATCCAATATGACCAAGTGAGATATAGTATTATGACTCAGTTGCATGATGTGACCCAGGAGGTAGTATTTAACTCTTTTGATTGTCTGGTAAAGAACTCAATAACTTCATCATCTATCTCTTTTCTTTATGGAGCCATGCGTGATCTATTAATAGGACAGCACCCAGAAGGTTTATTTAAATCTTGGGAAAAACAATTTGAAGACCCGTCTATGGGGGTAAAAATTAGGGGAGGGTGGAATGCTCTTCGTAAATCAATTTTAAATGAGAATTGGCGAGAAACCCAATTTAGAATTATGCACAAGGCAATTTATGGTTTTAATCTCCCTCCATCAGCAACAAAGCCAGACAGGCTTACGTATTGCCCTAAGTGTAAGAGTAGTGGAACTGATCTCCTTCACGGGTTGTGGTCCTGCCCCCATTTGAGTCCATTATGGTCACAGATCAAAAGTTGTATACAAAAGGTGTGGGGTCTTGAAGTTCGGCTCTCACCTGGGTTCGCTATTTTTCACCATTGGGAGGAGGGGAACGATACCAAAGGGAAGATGACTAACCCACCCAGACTTATACATGTGATACTTCTGGCAGCCAAGAGAGCGATACTAAAAAATTGGTTGGAGTCTAGGGTCCCCGCGATTGAAGAGATCTTGGGTCAGCTCATGCATCTTCTTGAAATAGAAGGATTGGATGCAGAAAGGAGGGCGGATAGAATACGACAGCACTTTAACAAATGGAAGAAATTCATACTGGCCTATTGTACTCGGGAGGAGATAGTCAGGATTATGTCACCTTTCAAAGACACAGTCTGGTATCATACTGAAAAATTGAAGGATACATTGGATGGCTTGGAGGTGGGGGAGGAAAGGCCGAAAGCTGACTAAAAGGAGAGGGGGAAATAACCGATTTGAGTGGGACTTCTTTATTGTATGTCATTACCATGTTCACAAGGGTTCAATGGGGGGAATGATAAGAATGATGGGTTAAGGGGTCGCTGCTTTCCTTTGCTTTATCTTGCCATGTTATGGTTATTGATTTTAAAAATTGGTATGGAATTTGGGATGATCAAACATGACAATGTAATGTTGAATTTACAATGCTGAATTCGCTTATGCCAATGTTATGTTATTGAAAAATTTGAATAAAAATATAGTTAAAAAAAAAAAAAAATGCTTCCCTGCATTTCTATTGCCAGTGAAAGTAACACCAAGCAGCGGGGGCTAGCAGCCAGTAGCTGCTTTGGTTACCCTTAGCAACAGAAAATGCAGCGGAAGCCCACAAACAATGTGATTTTTTTGTTTTTTTATTTTTAATGAATTTTTTTTAAAAAAAATCGGCATGGGCTTCGCCCATCGAGCACCAGAGCATTTTACTGCTCAATTCATCCCAAGTAATCAGATGACTCCAGTGTCGGCCGATTACTTGTTCTGTATCCCCCTGCATCCATCGCAGTGTGTACGGGCTGTGAGGTCAGCGGAGTGGAGACAGTGACATGCTCTGCTCTGACACATAGTGTGCTGCATGTCACTATCTTTCTCCACTCTGGCACTTGTAGTGCAGGTGACCGGATGCTACATGTCACTAACTGTCTCCACTATGGGACTTGTTGTGCAGGTGAGAGTGTATACAGTTGGTACTATGCAGCAGAAATCACAGAGTGGGGCAGTTAGTGACATGTATCATCCGGTCACCTGCACAACAAGTCCCAGAGTGGAGACAGTGACATGCTCTGCTCTGACACGTAGTGTGCTGCATGTCACTATCTTTCACCACTCTGGGACTTGTTGTACAGGTGACCGGATGATACATCTCAATAACTGCCCCACTCTGAGACTTGTTCAGGTGAGAGTGTATACAGTTGGAACAATGCAGCAGAAGTCACAGAGTGGAGCAAGTTAGTGACATGTATCATCCGGTCACCTGCACAACAAGTCCCAGAGTGGATACAGTGACATGCCGCACACTATGTGTCAGAGCAGAGCATGTCACCAACTTGCTCTGCTCTGTCACCTGTGGTGCTGCATGTCACGTTTTTGCCGCGATTTGGTGCCTTTTTTGCTGCGTTTTTGCTCACTGCGTTTTTAATCAGTGCACAATGCCATTAAAGATTGTTGATGAAAAAAATAAAAAAAGTCTGATGTCATTTCCTTATTCAAAATGTTCATTGTATGCAGGAGAGCAGACAGCAGCTGCAGAACTACAAGGCTCAGCATCCTGCATCCAGGACTGTATGCAGTTTTTTACCCAAAAAGAAAAAAAAAATGACGTGTGCGTCGCCATATTTTTGTATGCTAGCCGGGTACAGCAGGCAGGTACGGGCTGCCCCCAACCCCCAGCTGCCTATTTGTACCCGGCTGGGAACCAAAAATATAGAGAAGCCCTTTTTTTTTTTTTAATTATTTCATGAATTTCATGAAATAATTTAAAAAAAAAATGACGTGAGCTTCGCCTAATTTTGGTGTCCAGCCGGGTACAACTAGGCAGCTGGGGATTGGAATCCACAGTGAAGGGTGCCCAAGCATTCTGGGCACCCCCACTGCGAATTGCAGTCCGCAGCCACCCCAGAAAATGGCGCTTTCATAGAAGCGCCATCTTCTGGCGCTGTATCCAACTCTTCCAGCTGCCCTGATGCCGGGTGACTAGCTGGGTAATAATGGAGTTAGGGCTAGCTGTATATTATCAGCTAGCCCTAAGCCCGAAATTCATGGTGTCACGCCAATATTAGACATGGCCACCATGAATTTCTAGTAATGATAAAAAAAAAAAACACAACACACAGAAAAATATTTTTATTAGAAATAAAACACAACACAATTAGTGACTCCATCTTTATTGAAATAAACCCCCCTCCGCAGTAATCCTGGGTTAGGGTCCCGCGCCGTCCAATCAGGATCCAATATCATCTGATCGGTTTGCTGGAAGGCATACCGATCAGATGATGTGTCATCACACATCAGCTGATTGTATAAAAGCCGATTATACAATCAGCTGATGCATCAGTAGAAAAAAAAAAAATAAATAAATACTCACGTCTGTGCTGATTACCGGCAGCTCCTGGAGCGGAGTCTGATCCTGGCCCGTCACTGCAGGAGCTGCCGGTAATCTGCTGATGAAGTCCCCTGACGGCAGGATCAGCTGATAGCCGGCCGGGCGCGAAAAAGCCGGCGAGACTACGATCAGCTGATGCGTCAGGTGACTGCATCAGGTGATCCAGCGCCAGGTCCTGCAAGCTTCGTACGTGTCCCGGGGAGACTGCAGACAGCCAGAGCGGCGGGACCGAGACAGGGGCTGGAAGCAGGCATGGCACCCGGACCCTGCAGACAGGTGAATATGACATACACACACACATACACACTCACACACACACTGTATATACGCGCACACACTGTATATACTCACACACACGGTATATACACACACTGTATATACGCGCACACACACTTTCTTCCCCTGGCTGTGCAGAGCTGCTGCTGTCTCTGTGTAATTGATCTCAGTGCACATCCACTGGGAAGAGGCAGGGAGGAGGGTTTGGGTGGGAGCAGAGTGGGTGTATTAGACACAATGGGTGTGTTAGATAAGCCAGACACCGCCCTAGAGCCACAAAGAATTCTGGGACTTGTAGGAACTGAACACAGGAAGTCAGAGGAGAGATTAACCCCATAAGAGCTGGAGCCAGCAATGAGCATGTGCTGCTAGTGCACAATGAAAGGTAATTTTGCTGAAAAAACATAATAGATGTGTTGAGAGGCACATATTAGCAAGATTTATCAGGAAAAAAAAAATCAGTTTTGGTAACTGGACAACTTCTTTAAAGTGGCAAGAATCTTCCACAGATCTTCTTCCTTCCCTCTTTCTGTCCCTTTCCTCAGAACCCTGGGAGGAGGAGTTCCATTCCTTAGCTGTTAGAAGCCTTGGAAACCTAGTCAGGCACTTTTTGTTTGTTTCATGGGCCAAGGAAGGGCTGTTCGGCCTCAATGGGGTCTATTGCCCGATGGGTCAAAGAGAGTATTTTGGAGGCTTATGTTGCTCAGGGTAGTCCAGTACCTCAGGGAATTACTGCACACTCTACAAGGTCTGTGTCGGCCTCCTGGGCAGATCGTGCATATCTGCCTCTAGATCACATTTGCAGAGTAGTCACCTGGTCTTCTCTGACAACCTTTAGGCACTACGGACTAGATCTTTCAGCCACATCGGGTCTGACTTTCGGTAGAAGGGTTTTACGAGCGGTGGTCCCTCCCTAAGCGCTGTCTCTTTCAAATCTCTCTGGTGGCGATGGGGAAACTCTAAGTTACTTACCGGTAATGGGGTTTTCCAGAGCCACGACAGTGCAACTGCTTCCCACCCATTTTTTCCTCCGCTCACACATTGTCTTCCGAAATAGGGGTGTGTATTTTGGTGCTGGATTAACTAACTTTTTTCTGGTATTCCTCTCTGTGCTCTGTAACCTAACTGATGCGGTAGAGAAGTGTCGCCCTTTTATTTTAGTGGGTCTCCTGTCCAAATTGAGGGGCGGACCTATCTCTCTGGTGGCGCTGTTGTTACTCTGGAAAACCTCATTACCGGTAAGTAACTTAGAGTTTCTGTCCAGGACATTTCCATTAGTATTTTCTTTTTAATTTTTCTGTTGAAGCAAAGTAAAATCTGATTCTCATCTGTTGTTGCTCAGGAAATTTACATTGAAAAATACCTTTTCTAATTTCAGTGACCATTGTGTTGTCTTCTTACTCTACCAGAAGAGACCAAAAATATTGTCAGTGTTTATCAGCGGTCCAGGAGGGCTATCCTCTGTTATTATAGTTGCCACACTGAGGAGTAGGGCGGTCACATTACTATATATATTACTATATGACACTAAGGAGAAGGGCGGCCATATTACTATATATATTACTATATCACACTGAGAAGAAGAGCGGCCATATTACTATATATATTACTATATCACACTGAGGAGAAGAGCGGCCATATTACTATATATATTACTATATCACACTGAGGAGAAGAGCGGCCATATTACTATATATATTACTATATCACACTGAGGAGAAGGGCGGCCATATTACTATATATATTACTATATCACACTGAGGAGAAGAGTGGCCATATTACTATATATATTACTATATCACACTGAGGAGAAGGGCGGCCATATTACTATATATATTACTATATCACACTGAGAAGAAGAGCGGCCATATTACTATATATATTACTATATCACACTGAGGATAAGAGCGGCCATATTACTATATATATTACTATATCACACTGAGGAGAAGAGCGGCCATATTACTATATATATTACTATATCACACTGAGGAGAAGAGCGGCCATATTACTATATATATGTTACTATACACACTGAGGAGAAGAGCGGCCATATTACTATATATATGTTACTATACACACTGAGGAGAAGAGCGGCCATATTACTATATATATATATATATATATATATATATATATATATATATATATATATATATATTGTGAGACTGTGACCGGGGTTATCTATGACGGCCGGTATGTCTCGCCCCGTTTGTGCTCACTCCATGATAGAAAGTAACTCCACTCCAGGGTTAATGCTGCTTCCCTACAGGCTTAAGGAAGGGTTAAAAGGAAACAGGAACAAGGGCAGGTGTGCCGGGTGTGAGGGAGTGATCACAACTCCCTGAGTTCTCTGCTGGAGAGGCACATGTGTACTGTTGTGGACTTTTGTTTGGACATTAAACCGTGTGCTGTGAACCTTGGTGCCTGGATCCCGTGTCTTCTGCTGCGCAGCCGACCACGCTACCTCACATATGGTGGAGAATCGGCGGGCATGCCAGCCCGGTGAGGTGTAGCTTCCATTTCTGGTGACCCGGTAGCACATGTCCTGGATTCAAGCAGCTATACTACAGCCAAAACCCGGCGACGCCATGGAGGACATACTTAAGCAGCTGATTCAGGCCAATGCACGTCAGGAGCAAAGGCACCAAGAACAGATGGTTCTCCTGGCCAAGTCGATCCGTGCCGGACCGGCAGCAACAACCCCGGGACCGGGTGATGACGGCAGCGTCCGGAAAACGGTGAGACAAGCGTTGCAAAAGATGACCCCGGGAGATTATGTGGAAGCGTTCCTGGCGGTGTTTGAGCGGGTGGCCGAGCGGGAAAAGCTGCCGACCCCCCAGTGGGCTGAGGTATTTTCGCCCTATCTGAAGGGGGAACCCCAAAAAGCGTACCTGGACCTCTGTACCGAGGACGCCATTGACTATGCGACCCTGAAAGCCGAAATACTTGCTCGGATGGGGGTGAATACCTATGTACGGGCTCAGCGGGTAAATCAGTGGTTCTATGAGGAAGCCAAACCCGTACGCTCCCAGGCCTATGACTTGTTGCATCTCGTAAAAAAGTGGTTGCAGCCTGACACTCTGAGCCCGGCGCAAATGGTGGAAAGGGTAGTTGTTGATCGTTTTGTACGCACTTTACCCGTCACCATTCAACGGTGGGTTGGACAGGGCGACCCAAGTACCCTGGACCAATTAGTGGGCCTGGTAGAGCGGCATGTGGCTACGCAGGACTTGATACGGGACACTGAGACTTTGCGTACTGCCCGTCGGTCCGGCCCCTCCAAGCCTAGGGCCAAGGACCCACCGCTGACACCGGTGCGGGAGTCCGCTACCGTCCCGTCTGAGGCCGCACCCTCCGTCCCTGAGGTCCGGAAGGCTATGTATCCTAAACGACAACTCGTCAAGGGGGTTTCCTTCCCTATTAGATGTTGGCGGTGCCAGCGGGTGGGACATATGGAAGCCCAGTGTCCACTCACCACCGAGCCCATGGATTGTGGGGTTACCCGGCGGGGTTCAATGTATGCTCAGGTGGTGTGTACCGCTGACCTGGTCTACCCAGAGACTGAGCCCCACTTGTGCCAAATACAGGTGAATGGATGTCCGGTTACAGGCTTGTTGGATTCCGGAAGCTTAGTGACCCTTGTGCGATCAACCCTAAGGGCTAAGGTAAAGGCCACAGGACGTACCGTGGGGGTGGTTTGCATACATGGGGACCGCCGAGACTATCCCACGGGAATTGTCACCATCACAGCACCTTGCGGTCAGGTGCAACATGAGGTGGGACTTATTAACACTCTTCCCTATGACGTGATCCTAGGAAGGGATCTGCCCTATTTTTGGACTTTATGGAAGGGACCTCCTAAGTCCCCTCAGATATTGGTCAGTCCGGGACCTGAGCCCTACAATCCTGAATCCGGGACGCCTGCCGTAGGGGTTCCCATGATAGGGACAGAATGTGAACCCGATAGGTCGCCCCTAGAGGTATTGGCAGGAGAGGCTGAGACGGTTGAGCCCATCCCGGAGTTGGAGGCATCCCCGGATACGTTTGGGACAGCCCAACTCCAGGACCCTACATTAATACATGCCCGGAGTCGGGTGACAGTAGTTGACGGGGTGGCACAGCTGCCCGGTGCCCAGGTAAGGTACCCCCATTTCGCTCTTAAGCAGGATTTACTCTACCGGGTAGATGAAATACGGGGCGTAGGGGTAGAGCAGTTGGTGGTGCCCCAGCCTTATCGCCGGCGGGTCCTCGACTTGGCTCATAAACACCTGATGAGTGGTCACCTAGGGGTCAAGAAAACGCAGGAGCGAATATTGCAAAGGTTGTATTGGCCCGGGGTCTTTGGGGAGGTAAAACGGTTCTGCGAAACCTGCCCGGAGTGTCAGCTTACCGCACCCCTGACCCACTTTCGCAGTCCGTTGGTACCGTTACCCATTATAGAAGTCCCTTTTGAACGGATAGGGATGGATCTGGTGGGGCCCCTCGTAAAGTCTGCTCGAGGGCACCAACATATCCTAGTGAACGTTGACTATGCCACCCGGTATCCAGAGGCGATACCTCTCAGACATACTGCGGCGAAGCTTATAGCTCGGGAGTTGTTTGCTGTGTTCTGCCGGGTGGGGTTGCCCAAGGAGATCCTTACGGATCAGGGGACCCCATTCATGTCTAAAGTGACCAAAGAGCTATGCCGGCTACTCCAGATCAAGCAGTTGCGTACGTCTGTGTATCATCCTCAGACGGATGGTTTAGTGGAACGATTCAATAAAACCCTGAAAACCATGCTCAAAAGGGTGATTTCCAAAGACGGGAAAGACTGGGATATGATGCTTCCCTATTTGATGTTTGCCATACGAGAGGTGCCACAGGCATCCACGGGGTTTTCGCCTTTTGAATTGTTATACGGGCGACATCCCCGGGGATTGTTGGACCTGGCAAAGGAAACATGGGAGCAAGAGCCCACCCCCCATAAAAGTGTGATTGAACACATTTTAGGAATGCAGAACCGCATAAGCGCGGTCATGCCAATTGTGAAGGAGCATTTACAGGAGGCTCAGGCCGCGCAAAGCGGCCGCTACAATAGACAAGCCACCGTGCGGACCTTTAAACCCGGGGATCGGGTGTTGGTATTGATCCCCACGGCGGAGAGTAAATTCCTGGCTCAGTGGCAAGGCCCCTACGAGATAAAGGAAAGAGTCGGGGTGGTCAACTATAAGGTATTGCAGCCCGGTAGGCGGAAACCTGAACAAATATACCATGTCAACCTATTAAAACCTTGGCAGGAACGGGAAAGCCTGATGGTTGATTTTCCCCCATCTCCCTCCTCTTCGGGTTGTTCAAACCCGGCTCCAGCAACCTCCGGAGAGGACGAACCGGAAGTAAGGATTGGAGAAGCCCTCACCAAGCAACAGAGGCGAGAGGCCAGACAGCTGGTTCAGCAGAACCCCGATGTCTTCTCCGAGTTGCCGGGTAGGACCAGTCTGATACGACATGACATTGTCACCGAGCCTCACCTGAAGGTACGCCTGAAGTCATACCGGGTGCCGGAGGCTCGAAGACAAGCCATATCAGAGGAAGTGAAGACAATGCTACGCCTGGGGGTCATCGAAAAATCCCGGGTGGATGAGCTGATTGATAGGCTGGGACAGGCGCGATATTTCACCACGCTCGACCTGACCAAGGGGTACTGGCAGGTGCCCCTGACGGACTCCGCCAAGGAGAAAACCGCTTTTGTTACGCCGGAGGGTCTCTTCCACTATGTTGTCTTGCCTTTTGGGTTACATGGCGCTCCGGCCACGTTCCAGAGGTTGATGGACTTGGTGCTGGAACCCCACCAGGCGTATGCATCAGCGTACCTTGATGACATCATTATTTACAGCTCCGAGTGGCAGACCCACTTGGAACAGGTACAAGCGGTGGTAGACGCGCTTCGAACAGCCGGATTGACAGCCAATCCCAAGAAATGTGCGTTGGGACTCACGGAAGCCCGCTACTTGGGCTACGTAATAGGCCAAGGAGTGATTAAGCCCCAAATTAACAAGGTTGAGGCGATCCAGAAGTGGCCTAGACCCCTGACCACGAAGCAGGTTAGGGCCTTCCTGGGTATCGTGGGGTACTACAGGAGGTTTGTAAAAGATTTTGCGGGACTATCAGCCCCCTTGACTGACCTTCTCAAAGGCAAGAAGTCCGTCATGGTGCGCTGGACTCCGCAAGCCGAGGACTCCTTCCGGGCCCTGAAAGGGGTCCTGTGCGGACAGCCCGTTCTTGTAAACCCTGATTTCCGGAAGGAGTTCATAGTACAGACTGACGCCTCGGAGGTCGGCCTGGGGGCAGTGCTGTCTCAGGTGGTTCAGGGGGAGGAACACCCCGTCACCTTCTTAAGTAGGAAGCTCACCCCTCCCGAGCGGAATTATAGCGTAGTGGAGAAGGAGTGCCTGGCGATCAAGTGGGTCTTGGAGTCCCTACGCTATTACCTGCTGGGACGACAGTTTCGCTTGGTGACGGATCACTCTCCACTGGTCTGGATGAGGTCCTCCAAGGAACGGAATGCCCGGGTTACCCGGTGGTTCCTTTCTCTGCAGAACTTCCGGTTTACGGTTGAACACCGGGCCGGTAGGTTGCAGGGCAACGCCGATGCCTTGTCCCGCGGCCCGTGTTTGATGGCAGGAGTTCAACCCCGCTCGCTTGAACTGAGGGGGGGGTATGTGAGACTGTGACCGGGGTTATCTATGACGGCCGGTATGTCTCGCCCCGGTTGTGCTCACTCCATGATAGAAAGTAACTCCACTCCAGGGTTAATGCTGTTTCCCTACAGGCTTAAGGAAGGGTTAAAAGGAAACAGGAACAAGGGCAGGTGTGCCGGGTGTGAGGGAGTGATCACAACTCCCTGAGTTCTCTGCCGGAATGGCACATGTGTACTGTTGTGGACTTTTGTTTGGACATTAAACCGTGTGCTGTGAACCTTGGTGCCTGGATCCCGTGTCTTCTGCTGCGCAGCCGACCACGCTACCTCACAATATATATATATATATATATATATGACTATATCAGACTGAGGAGAAGGGCGGCCATATTACTATATATATTACTATATCACACTGTGCTAGAGTTTGTCTCCTTTACTGGAGAGACAATTTGAATATTTCCCAGAGGGGCATTGCAGCTATAAGTCCCCTTACCTGGCAGCCAGACTGGCTTGCAAAGTCTCCTTAAGGAGAATAGTGTTCCCCCGTGGTCCCCACATAGCTTTCTCATGAGCCAGATCAGACACCCCCATACTTTGCACTGACGAGGGGCAAGCACCCCGAAACACCGTGTCTGCAAATTGGGATTCTGATATGGCTTATATATCCTGAGTCATATTGCAATGGATTGTTGAAAATCCACTTGTGACTTTTAGGATCGCTACTTCCAATAGGTGGCGCTGTGCTAGAGTTTGTCTCCTTTACTGGAGAGACAATTTGAATATTTCCCAGAGGGGCATTGCAGCTATAAGTCCCCTTACCTGGCAGCCAGACTGGCTTGCAAAGTCTCCTTAAGGAGAATAGTGTTCCCCCGTGGTCCCCACATAGCTTTCTCATGAGCCAGATCAGACACCCCCATACTTTGCACTGACGAGGGGCAAGCACCCCGAAACACCGTGTCTGCAAATTGGGATTCTGATCTGGCTTATATATCCTGAGTCATATTGCAATGGATTGTTGAAAATCCACTTGTGACTTTTAGGATCGCTACTTCCAATAGGTGGCGCTGTGCTAGAGTTTGTCTCCTTTACTGGAGAGACAATTTGAATATTTCCCAGAGGGGCATTGCAGCTATAAGTCCCCTTACCTGGCAGCCAGACTGGCTTGCAAAGTCTCCTTAAGGAGAATAGTGTTCCCCCGTGGTCCCCACATAGCTTTCTCATGAGCCAGATCAGACACCCCCATACTTTGCACTGACGAGGGGCAAGCACCCCGAAACACCGTGTCTGCAAATTGGGATTCTGATCTGGCTTATATATCCTGAGTCATATTGCAATGGATTGTTGAAAATCCACTTGTGACTTTTAGGATCGCTACTTCCAATAGGTGGCGCTGTGCTAGAGTTTGTCTCCTTTACTGGAGAGACAATTTGAATATTTCCCAGAGGGGCATTGCAGCTATAAGTCCCCTTACCTGGCAGCCAGACTGGCTTGCAAAGTCTCCTTAAGGAGAATAGTGTTCCCCCGTGGTCCCCACATAGCTTTCTCATGAGCCAGATCAGACACCCCCATACTTTGCACTGACGAGGGGCAAGCACCCCGAAACACCGTGTCTGCAAATTGGGATTCTGATCTGGCTTATATATCCTGAGTCATATTGCAATGGATTGTTGAAAATCCACTTGTGACTTTTAGGATCGCTACTTCCAATAGGTGGCGCTGTGCTAGAGTTTGTCTCCTTTACTGGAGAGACAATTTGAATATTTCCCAGAGGGGCATTGCAGCTATAAGTCCCCTTACCTGGCAGCCAGACTGGCTTGCAAAGTCTCCTTAAGGAGAATAGTGTTCCCCCGTGGTCCCCACATAGCTTTCTCATGAGCCAGATCAGACACCCCCATACTTTGCACTGACGAGGGGCAAGCACCCCGAAACACCGTGTCTGCAAATTGGGATTCTGATCTGGCTTATATATCCTGAGTCATATTGCAATGGATTGTTGAAAATCCACTTGTGACTTTTAGGATCGCTACTTCCAATAGGTGGCGCTGTGCTAGAGTTTGTCTCCTTTACTGGAGAGACAATTTGAATATTTCCCAGAGGGGCATTGCAGCTATAAGTCCCCTTACCTGGCAGCCAGACTGGCTTGCAAAGTCTCCTTAAGGAGAATAGTGTTCCCCCGTGGTCCCCACATAGCTTTCTCATGAGCCAGATCAGACACCCCCATACTTTGCACTGACGAGGGGCAAGCACCCCGAAACACCGTGTCTGCAAATTGGGATTCTGATCTGGCTTATATATCCTGAGTCATATTGCAATGGATTGTTGAAAATCCACTTGTGACTTTTAGGATCGCTACTTCCAATAGGTGGCGCTGTGCTAGAGTTTGTCTCCTTTACTGGAGAGACAATTTGAATATTTCCCAGAGGGGCATTGCAGCTATAAGTCCCCTTACCTGGCAGCCAGACTGGCTTGCAAAGTCTCCTTAAGGAGAATAGTGTTCCCCCGTGGTCCCCACATAGCTTTCTCATGAGCCAGATCAGACACCCCCATACTTTGCACTGACGAGGGGCAAGCACCCCGAAACACCGTGTCTGCAAATTGGGATTCTGATCTGGCTTATATATCCTGAGTCATATTGCAATGGATTGTTGAAAATCCACTTGTGACTTTTAGGATCGCTACTTCCAATAGGTGGCGCTGTGCTAGAGTTTGTCTCCTTTACTGGAGAGACAATTTGAATATTTCCCAGAGGGGCATTGCAGCTATAAGTCCCCTTACCTGGCAGCCAGACTGGCTTGCAAAGTCTCCTTAAGGAGAATAGTGTTCCCCCGTGGTCCCCACATAGCTTTCTCATGAGCCAGATCAGACACCCCCATACTTTGCACTGACGAGGGGCAAGCACCCCGAAACACCGTGTCTGCAAATTGGGATTCTGATCTGGCTTATATATCCTGAGTCATATTGCAATGGATTGTTGAAAATCCACTTGTGACTTTTAGGATCGCTACTTCCAATAGGTGGCGCTGTGCTAGAGTTTGTCTCCTTTACTGGAGAGACAATTTGAATATTTCCCAGAGGGGCATTGCAGCTATAAGTCCCCTTACCTGGCAGCCAGACTGGCTTGCAAAGTCTCCTTAAGGAGAATAGTGTTCCCCCGTGGTCCCCACATAGCTTTCTCATGAGCCAGATCAGACACCCCCATACTTTGCACTGACGAGGGGCAAGCACCCCGAAACACCGTGTCTGCAAATTGGGATTCTGATCTGGCTTATATATTCTGAGTCATATTGCAATGGATTGTTGAAAATCCACTTGTGACTTTTAGGATCGCTACTTCCAATAGGTGGCGCTGTGCTAGAGTTTGTCTCCTTTACTGGAGAGACAATTTGAATATTTCCCAGAGGGGCATTGCAGCTATAAGTCCCCTTACCTGGCAGCCAGACTGGCTTGCAAAGTCTCCTTAAGGAGAATAGTGTTCCCCCGTGGTCCCCACATAGCTTTCTCATGAGCCAGATCAGACACCCCCATACTTTGCACTGACGAGGGGCAAGCACCCCGAAACACCGTGTCTGCAAATTGGGATTCTGATCTGGCTTATATATCCTGAGTCATATTGCAATGGATTGTTGAAAATCCACTTGTGACTTTTAGGATCGCTACTTCCAATAGGTGGCGCTGTGCTAGAGTTTGTCTCCTTTACTGGAGAGACAATTTGAATATTTCCCAGAGGGGCATTGCAGCTATAAGTCCCCTTACCTGGCAGCCAGACTGGCTTGCAAAGTCTCCTTAAGGAGAATAGTGTTCCCCCGTGGTCCCCACATAGCTTTCTCATGAGCCAGATCAGACACCCCCATACTTTGCACTGACGAGAGGCAAGCACCCCGAAACACCGTGTCTGCAAATTGGGATTCTGATCTGGCTTATATATCCTGAGTCATATTGCAATGGATTGTTGAAAATCCACTTATGACTTTTAGGATCGCTACTTCCAATAGGTGGCGCTGTGCTAGAGTTTGTCTCCTTTACTGGAGAGACAATTTGAATATTTCCCAGAGGGGCATTGCAGCTATAAGTCCCCTTACCTGGCAGCCAGACTGGCTTGCAAAGTCTCCTTAAGGAGAATAGTGTTCCCCCGTGGTCCCCACATAGCTTTCTCATGAGCCAGATCAGACACCCCCATACTTTGCACTGACGAGGGGCAAGCACCCCGAAACACCGTGTCTGCAAATTGGGATTCTGATCTGGCTTATATATCCTGAGTCATATTGCAATGGATTGTTGAAAATCCACTTGTGACTTTTAGGATCGCTACTTCCAATAGGTGGCGCTGTGCTAGAGTTTGTCTCCTTTACTGGAGAGACAATTTGAATATTTCCCAGAGGGGCATTGCAGCTATAAGTCCCCTTACCTGGCAGCCAGACTGGCTTGCAAAGTCTCCTTAAGGAGAATAGTGTTCCCCCGTGGTCCCCACATAGCTTTCTCATGAGCCAGATCAGACACCCCCATACTTTGCACTGACGAGGGGCAAGCACCCCGAAACACCGTGTCTGCAAATTGGGATTCTGATCTGGCTTATATATCCTGAGTCATATTGCAATGGATTGTTGAAAATCCACTTGTGACTTTTAGGATCGCTACTTCCAATAGGTGGCGCTGTGCTAGAGTTTGTCTCCTTTACTGGAGAGACAATTTGAATATTTCCCAGAGGGGCATTGCAGCTATAAGTCCCCTTACCTGGCAGCCAGACTGGCTTGCAAAGTCTCCTTAAGGAGAATAGTGTTCCCCCGTGGTCCCCACATAGCTTTCTCATGAGCCAGATCAGACACCCCCATACTTTGCACTGACGAGGGGCAAGCACCCCGAAACACCGTGTCTGCAAATTGGGATTCTGATCTGGCTTATATATCCTGAGTCATATTGCAATGGATTGTTGAAAATCCACTTGTGACTTTTAGGATCGCTACTTCCAATAGGTGGCGCTGTGCCAGAGTTTGTCTCCTTTACTGGAGAGACAATTTGTATATCACACTGAGGAGAAGAGCGGCCATATTACTATATATATGTTACTATACACACTGAGGAGAAGAGCGGCCATATTACTATATATATATATTACTATATCACACTGAGGAGAAGAGCGGCCATATTACTATATATATGTTACTATACACACTGAGGAGAAGAGCGGCCATATTACTATATATATATATATATATATGACTATATCAGACTGAGGAGAAGAGCGGCCATATTACTATATATATTGCTATATCACACTGAGGAGAAGGGCGGCCATATTACTATATATATTACTATATCACACTGAGGAGAAGAGCGGCCATATTACTATATATATATATATATTACTATATCACACTGAGAAGAAGGGCAGCCATATTACTATATATATATATTACAATATCACACTGAGGAGAAGAGCGGCCATATTACTATATATATATATATATGACTATATCACACTGAGGAGAAGAGCGGCCATATTACTATATATATATATATATGACTATATCAGACTGAGGAGAAGAGCGGTCATATTACTATATATATATTACTATATCACACTGAGGAGAAGAGCGGCCATATTAGTATATATATTACTATATCAGACTGAGGAGAAGAGCGGCCATATTACTATATATATTACTATATCACACTGAGGAGAAGGGCGGCCATATTACTATATATATTACTATATCACACTCAGGAGAAGAGCTGCCATATTACTATATATATATATGACTATATCACACTGAGGAGAAGAGCGGCCATATTACTATATATATTGCTATATCACACTGAGGAGAAGGGCGGCCATATTACTATATATATTACTATATCACACTGAGGAGAAGAGCGGCCATATTACTATATATATATATATATAGATATATTACTATATCACACTGAGAAGAAGGGCAGCCATATTACTATATATATATATTACAATATCACACTGAGGAGAAGAGCGGCCATATTACTATATATATATATATATGACTATATCACACTGAGGAGAAGAGCGGCCATATTACTATATATATATATATATGACTATATCAGACTGAGGAGAAGAGCGGTCATATTACTATATATATTACTATATCACACTGAGGAGAAGAGCGGCCATATTAGTATATATATTACTATATCAGACTGAGGAGAAGAGCGGCCATATTACTATATATATTACTATATCACACTGAGGAGAAGGGCGGCCATATTACTATATATATTACTATATCACACTCAGGAGAAGAGCTGCCATATTACTATATATATTACTATATCACACTGAGGAGAAGAGCGGCCATATTACTATATATATATATTACTATATCACAGTGAGGAGAAGAGCGGCCATATTACTATATATATATTACTATATCACACTGAGGAGAAGAGCGGCCATATTACTATATATATATATATATATTACTATATCACACTGAGGAGAAGAGCTGCCATATTACTATATATATTACTATATCACACTGAGGAGAAGAGCGGCCATATTACTATATATATATATTACTATATCACACTGAGGAGAAGAGCGGCCATATTACTATATATATATTACTATATCACACTGAGGAGAAGAGCGGCCATATTACTATATATATTACTATATCACACTGAGGAGAAGAGCGGCCATATTACTATATATATATATTACTATATCACACTGAGGAGAAGAGCGGCCATATTACTGTATATATATTACTATATCACACTGAGGAGAAGGGCGGCCATATTACTATATATATTACTATATCACACTGAGGAGAAGAGCTGCCATATTACTATATATATTACTATATCACACTGAGGAGAAGAGCGGCCATATTACTATATATATATATTACTATATCACACTGAGGAGAAGAGCGGCCATATTACTATATATATATTACTATATCACACTGAGGAGAAGAGCGGCCATATTACTATATATATATATATATTACTATATCACACTGAGAAGAAGGGCAGCCATATTACTATATATATATATGACTATATCACACTGAGGAGAAGAGCGGCCATATTACTATATATATATATATATATATATTACTATATCACACTGAGAAGAAGGGCAGCCATATTACTATATATATATATGACTATATCACACTGAGGAGAAGAGCGGCCATATTACTATATATATATATATATGACTATATCAGACTGAGGAGAAGAGCGGTCATATTACTATATATATATATTACTATATCACACTGAGGAGAAGAGCGGCCATATTACTATATATAAATATTACTATATCACACTGAGGAGAAGAGCGGCCATATTAGTATATATATTACTATATCAGACTGAGGAGAAGAGCGGCCATATTACTATATATATTACTATATCACACTGAGGAGAAGGGCGGCCATATTACTATATATATTACTATATCACACTGAGGAGAAGGGCGGCCATATTACTATATATATATTACTATATCACACTGAGGAGAAGAGCGGCCATATTACTATATATATATTACTATATCACACTGAG
This sequence comes from Anomaloglossus baeobatrachus, assembly GCF_048569485.1. NCBI lineage: Eukaryota > Metazoa > Chordata > Amphibia > Anura > Aromobatidae > Anomaloglossus > Anomaloglossus baeobatrachus. Next base: position 14,997,397 of record NC_134358.1, on the reverse strand, counting down.
GAGAAGAGCGGCCATATTACTATATATATATATTACTATATCAGACTGAGGAGAAGAGCGGCCATATTACTATATATATATATTACTATATCAGACTGAGGAGAAGAGCGGCCATATTACTATATATATATATTACTATATCAGACTGAGGAGAAGAGCGGCCATATTACTATATATATATATTACTATATCAGACTGAGGAGAAGAGCGGCCATATTACTATATATACAGTTAGGTCCAGAAATATTTGGACAGTGGCACAAGTTTTGTTATTTTAGCTGTTTACAAAAACATGTTCAGAAATACAATTATATATATAATATGGGCTGAAAGTGCACACTCCCAGCTGCAATATGAGCCGACCACGCTACCTCACAATATATATATATATATATATATGACTATATCAGACTGAGGAGAAGGGCGGCCATATTACTATATATATTACTATATCACACTGAGGAGAAGAGCGGCCATATTACTATATATATATTACTACATCACACTGAGGAGAAGAGCGGCCATATTACTATATATATATTACTATATCACACTGAGGAGAAGAGCGGCCATATTACTATATATATTACTATATTACACTGAGGAGAAGAGCAGCCATAATTCTATATATATTACTATATCACACTGAGGAGAAGAGCGGCCATATTACTATATACCGTATATACTGGCATATAAGACGACTTTTTACCCCCTTAAAATAATGGCTACAGTGGGGGGTCGTCTTATACACCGGATATACGGGGGGGGGTGTATGTACACTGCAGCGTCCAGGGGAGGTGGGGGCAGCAGCTCTGGAGCACAGGGGAACGCTGCGGGCTGCATCCTTTGATCTCCTGCACCCGCTCATATAATATGCACAGCCGCTGTCCATCTCCGGTGGTGCTGAAATCGCACGCAGTGAGGGGCTGGGGCAGCGGTGCATATTCTATGAGCCTGCGTCCCAGTGTGATCGCACATGTCCCCCATGTGTTAGATTTGGCCCCCAGGCTGCTGCTCCTTCTAAAATAAAAAAGCTTTACTTACCCCTGCAGCGTTTCTCCCCGTGTCCCTGCTTCCACTGTGATCAGGCAGAGATCTCAGCCTGCTGTGCCGATCACATGACCGCACTGACAACCAGGAAGTGGAAGAACAGAAGCACGGAGGGATACAGGAGGGAGCTCAGCGCTGGAGGAGGTAAGGAAAGAGGGTTTTATTTTACTTTGGGCAGCAGCCTAGGGGCCATATCTGACACAGGGGGACTTGTGCGATCTATAGGGGCCATGGGCAGCACTATGGGGGCTGTGAGGCAAATCCCGGGATATGAAGATGAATTATGACTCCAGTCATAATCCCTCATCACTCCCTGGCAGTGCCCCCCTCCCTTCTTGTTCTCAGTGTTCCACTTACACCTCCATGGCCATGTCCTGTGATATGGAAATTAGGTGGCTTAGGGACAATGGACACAGGATGACTCCCTGCCGTGACCCTGTAGTGGGGGCTGCTAGCTAGTTAGCAAGGCTATGGAAATAGCCAGACAGAACGACTCCAGTAAAAAATGGTTCATATCTCGCAAGCCATATGTCCGATAAATATGGCAACCATAAAAATGGTGTCTCCGCATGCGGACGATGCCGGCACACCCTTTTTATGGGAGCAGGACATTGGGAAATGCCCCAGGCGTGATATCAGCCAATGGGGAACTGGCAGACAGGTCATGAGTCCCCTCGTTCTGTAGCTAAATTCATAACTGTCACAATGAGAGCATTGGCGTCCGCCTACGACGCTCCCAGGCAAAGTTATGGCCCATATTCCATGTTGTGGATTGTCCATAACTCAAGCCAGGGGTGGAGCAGTGCTCCCTCTGAGGTCACTAAGGTAGGAGGGGACCTGGACTTGCCCAGGTTGATAACCCTACTTCGGCCATTTTCCAGTGTTCTTTTCGCTGGGGGCACGTGTAGGAAACATCTGTGGGAAGGATCCTAGAAACCTGGCCTACAGCGCCCCCCTGTGGCCAGACGCACCAAGGTAACTGCTGGAACTGTGTATGCCTGTTTGTAACCCATGCTTTGATTGTAACTGTACTCTGACATATGTATATTCTGTAGATTCCCTATTGTATATATTGTAGTTTCTAGTGTGCTTTAGGCTGATTAAATTATATAATTAATCTTGGGCTGTTCTGTTATCTCGATCTTGAATCCCACGTCTGTGTGTTCGGCTAATAGTTACCGTGAAGCGGTTGGTGGCAGCGAGTTGTGCCAAGGATTATTGTGGGGAGGCCAGTGAGATTCGGGGAGATTTTATATATTCCGCCCGCGGAGGTCGGGGGAATATATACCCTACTCTCACCGGGGACCCTTCAATAATCGGCATAAGTAGTATAGCGGCCTCCTTGCTTATTGTCGGGCAATTCCATAATTGACCTGACTATAAGAGGGGCGCTAGAGAGCGCGTCACGTGCTCTGTCTGTCGGTCGGGAGGTATAAAGGAGGGGTGACCCCCACTTGTTACCCCCCGATTGTGACGTACTGGTAGCCAGCGCGGGGGATTTCTGAGTGACCCCCCCGGTGGTTTGTGACATATTGGTGGCATAGCGGTGGGATCGAGATAATAGTGTGTGTGAGTGTGAGACCCATACTCCCAGACACTAAAGACTGCCTGCAGCAGCTGTGGCTGCTGGGGTCTTCAGACTAGCTCAACACTAGAGTGTCAGAGTGCAGATACTGTAAGGTGTGTGGAGGCATCAGGTGTCAGTTCTGTGTCAGTGACCAAAAGTCTGCAAGAATGGCTGATGGCACCAGGAGCAGAGCTATGCAACTGGCCAATGCTAAGGCAGGAGCCGAAGAGAGGGAGGACGGTGCTGTGGACAGCAATGAGGAGGTTGCCCACGAGTCCTCCAGGAGCTCGACGCCAGAAAACCGTTCTGCCGAGGACATTGCGCAACCTGGCACTGCTGGACAAGATGAGGAGGAGCTCACCCAAGGTTCCTCAACGAGCCAGATGCCAGCCCTCCGCTCTGAAAGGGACAGTGAATCGCCTAGCTCTGCAGCGTGCCGCAGATCACCACGTGCCATTCCACCGAGCCTGGGAGGCTCGGATAGCCTTCTTCAAATGGCTATGGCCCTTCTCCAGGCTGGAGACCAGAAGGGCTACAAGGAACTCCTGGCAGAGCGCAGGGCAGAGCGGCAGGCAGCGCGTGACGCTGAGGCTGCGGAGCGGCACGCAGAGCGTGAGGCTGCGGAGCGAGAGCGGCAGGCAGCGCGTGAAGAGCGAGAGCGACAGGCAGACCGTGACTACCAGCTGCAGCTAGCTCAGCTCCGGCCCTCATCAGCCACATGTGACCTTCGAGACACCAAACTTCCAAAGGTCCGTGTTGAGGACTTCCCAGTGCTGGAGAAGGATGGAGACTTGGACTCTTTCTTGACTGCTTTTGAACGGACTTGCTTGCAGCACCATCTGGACAAGGACCAGTGGGCCAAATACCTGACCCCCCCGTTTAAGGGGTAAGGCCCTGGATATCCTTGGGGACTTGCCTGCTGAGGCAGATCAGGGCTACGACACCATCAAGCGGGCCCTGATCCAACAGTACAACCTCACTCCAGAGTCCTACCGCAAGAAGTTCCGGAGCCTACAGAAGGGACCAAAGGACTCCTGGGCTGACCACCGGCGGGCACTTGCCCGAGCTGCCGACCACTGGACCCAAGGCCTGCAGCTTTCCACCGGACCGGAGATCCTGGACTTGTTCATCACGGAGCAACTCTTGTGGAACTGCCCTGAGGATCTCCGCCAGTTCATCCGAGACCAGAAGCCAAAGGGGTCCACGGCTACAGCTGCCCTTGCCGATGACTACACCAACAACCGGGCCCCTGAGGCCAGGAGAGCGGCCACCAGCAGCACCTGGAGAGGGGGTAAGATGAATTCTGCGACTGCCCCACCTGCCCCTAGACTGCAGGGGGTGTCCCCCTCAACTCCCCTCTCCAGGCCCGTGGCAGAACCAAGACGGTGCCACCAGTGCAACCTACCTGGACACTTCAAGGCCATGTGCCCTCAGCGTCCCAAGGCCCCGGCTCCGTCCCCGCCCCAAGGGCCGCCCAAGGTGTATTGTGTGGGTGGGGGTGGTGGTAGGTCCCTGGACAGCTTCCAACCTGTCACCGTCGGCCGGTCTGTGACCATAGGACTGCGAGACAGCGCCTCGGAGGTGACTCTGGTGCGGCCTGAGATGGTGTCCCCCCAAGACTTGATCCCTGGAAAAACCCTCGCTGTCTCCGGGATTGGAGGCACTGACCCGGCGCTGCCTGTTGCTGACATTTATGTGGACTGGGGCGCAGGGCGAGGGGTGAGGGAGGTGGGGGTAACTGATCGGATCCCTGCAAACGTGCTACTTGGGACAGATTTGGGGCAGATAACCTCCCAGTTTGGGCCCCAACCAAGGGCTGAACCTTCAGCCAGTACTGACATGCCTCCGGACAATGTTAATGTGTCATCTATGAATGATGTAAGGGAGGAGGGAGTGAACTCTGATATTTCTGCTTGCATAGACACCATAGACACACACTCAGCTGCAGCTGTGACAGGGGAGGGGGTCAGAGAAAGGTGTGACAATGCCTCTACAAGTAATCAGCCTGTGAGCTGGGATCTGTTGCCCTCTGAAGGGATAAGCAGAGAGCAGGGTGCTGCAGGGGGAGGACCAGTGTGTGGGGTGGGGGCTACCACAGCAAATGTGGGGTCCCCAGAGATTTCACAGCGGGGTTCTGTTGCTGCAGGAGGGGAACAGGCAGGTGAGATTGGGGCCGGTCCAGGAGCGGAAGTGCTCCCAGGTAAGATCTCGGTGCATGGTTCCCCCACAACCGGGGTGTCAGGAAGCCAGGTAGGTCTGCCTGAACCGGCGACTTGGTCAGGAACGGAGGAGGAGCAGGCACGACCCACGGTCGCAGCGGCTGTGGCCGCTGTCACCCGCAGTGGGAGTGCTGGAAGCCAAGGGGCCTCCCGGAGGTCCGATAGCTCTTCCCCTTCTGACCAAGTGGCAGCCGAGTCAGGTGGAGGCCAGGACACAGGTCCCGGGGTACTGACTGAAGATGTGACAGTCTCGTCGATTCTGGCCACATCTAGTCAGGGGTTTCAGGCAGCGTTAGAAGCTGACGACAGCCTGAAAGCTCTTAAGGAGCAGGCGGCACAGCCTCCCTCGGACTCGGACCCGGAGCGAGTGGTCTGGGACCAAGGACGGCTGTACCGGGCCACGGTCCAGCAGGGTTCACCGGAGGCGTGGCCCAGGGACCGACAGTTGGTGGTACCCTATCCGTTCCGGACGGAGTTGTTGCGGATCGCACATGAGATTCCGATGGCCGGACACCTAGGGATCGCTAAGACCAAGGCCAGGTTAAACCAGCATTTCTACTGGCCAAAAATGGGGGCCGATGTGGCTGCCTACTGCCGTTCGTGTGAAACCTGTCAGAGAGTGGGGAAGGCGGGGCCACGCCCCAAAGCCCCACTGGTATCTCTGCCAATCATCGATGAGCCTTTCAGGAGGGTGGCTGTGGATCTGGTCGGCCCGCTGGCCATCCCCAGCAGCTCCGGGAAACGCTTCATACTGACGGTAGTGGACTATGCCACCCGGTACCCAGAAGCAGTGGCCTTGTCGTCCATTCGGGCTGACAAGGTGGCCACCGCATTGCTGGAGATTTTCTCCCGAGTGGGTTTTCCCCAGGAAATGCTCACTGACCGGGGGACCCAATTCATGTCCCAGCTGATGGAGGCCCTCTGTAAGCAAGTCCAGGTGCGACATCTGGTGGCCAGCCCGTACCATCCACAGACTAATGGCCTGTGCGAGCGGTTCAATGGCACCTTAAAGCAGATGCTTAAGATGTTGGTCGACTCCCATGGGCGTGACTGGGAGCGGTATCTCCCACACCTGTTATTTGCTTACCGGGAGGTTCCACAGGCCTCAACAGGATTCTCACCGTTTGAGCTCCTGTACGGGCGACGTGTGCGGGGCCCCCTGGCTCTGGTGAAAGAGGCTTGGGAAGGGGATTTGGCCACCCCTGGAGTGTCGGTTATCGAGTATGTCATGCGCTTCCGGGACAAAATGCAGGCCTTGACGCAACTGGTACACGACAATATGGCTCAAGCCCAGGCCGATCAGAAGCGTTGGTACGACCAGAACGCTTGTGAGAGGACCTACCAAGTGGGTCAAAAGGTGTGGGTACTGGTCCCCGTACCACAGGACAAGCTTCAGGCAGCCTGGGAAGGCCCATACCTCGTGTACCAGCAGCTCAACCCTGTAACGTACCTGGTCACCCTGGACCCTGCCCGTGGAAGGCGGAAGCCCTTCCATGTCAACATGATGAAGGCACATCATGAGCGGGAGGCATGTGCGCTCCCCGTGTGCAACCTGCCCGAGGAGGGAGAAGCGGAAACCCTCTTGGATATGCTAGCCCAGGTTAGGGCAGGCGGATCCATTGAGGATGTGGAGGTTGGCCACCAGCTCTTGGAAGACCAACGGTCCCAGCTGTGGGCCACCCTCCTCCCCTTCCGGGGGTTGTTTACCAACCAGCCCGGAAGGACTGACTTGGCTGTCCATCACGTGGACACTGGGGATCATCCCCCGATCCGGCGTTCAGCATATCGGGTCTCCCTGGAGGTGCAGCAACACATGCGCCAGGAGATTGACGAGATGCTGAAGCTGGGGGTGATCCAGGCATCCAACAGCGCTTGGGCCTCGCCTGTAGTCCTCGTCCCTAAGAAGGACCGAACCACTCGGTTCTGCGTGGACTACAGGGGGCTCAATGCGGTCACGGTCGCCGATGCGTACCCAATGCCACGCATCGATGACCTGCTCGATCAGTTGGCCGGGGCTCAGTACCTGACCATCATGGATCTGAGCCGGGGATATTGGCAGATCCCCCTGACTCGCAAGGCCAGGGAACGCTCTGCCTTTATTACCCCATTTGGACTGTACGAGTCCACGGTGATGCCATTCGGGATGAGGAATGCCCCTGCCACTTTCCAGCGGATGGTCAACACCCTGCTCAAGGGACTTGAAGGTTACGCGGCCGCGTACCTGGATGACATTGCCGTCTTCAGTCCCACCTGGGAGGACCACCTAGAGCATCTAGCACAGGTGCTCAGGCGGATCCACCGGGCAGGTTTGACCATCAAGCCGGGAAAGTGTCAGCTGGCCATGAGCGAGGTCCAGTACCTCGGTCACCGGGTAGGTGGGAGAACACTGAAGCCCGAGCCTGAGAAAGTGGAAGCCATCGCATCCTGGCCCACCCCCAGGACCAAGAAGCAGGTGATGTCCTTCTTGGGGACCGCTGGGTACTATAGGAGGTTTGTTCCATGCTATAGTAGCCTGGCAAAGCCCTTGACGGACCTCACCAAGAAGAAGCTGCCCTCTGCAGTCGATTGGACAATGGACTGCGAGACAGCCTTCCGGGCCCTAAAGGACGCCCTGTCCAGCCCGCCCGTGCTACAGGCAGCCGACTTCACGCGGCCGTTTGTAGTACAGACCGACGCCAGTGACTTCGGCCTCGGTGCGGTGCTCAGCCAGGTGGACTCTGCGAGCCAAGAGCACCCAGTCTTGTACCTGAGCAGGAAGCTGTTACCAAGGGAAGTTGCCTATTCCACGATGGAGAAGGAGTGCCTGGCCATAGTGTGGGCCCTGCAGCGTCTGCAACCCTATCTATACGGGCGCCACTTCATCGTGGAGACGGACCACAATCCCCTCAGCTGGTTGCACACCGTCTCGGGGACGAATGGGCGATTGTTGCGATGGAGCCTTGCGCTCCAGCAATACAACTTCACCATTCGCCACAAAAGGGGCCGTGACCACGGTAACGCAGACGGGCTGTCCCGACAAGGAGAGGTCGCGGACGGGCGCACGGGGGAACACCGGAGTGTGCTGCCCCCTAGCGCCCTCAAAAGGGGGGAGGTGTGAGGCAAATCCCGGGATATGAAGATGAATTATGACTCCAGTCATAATCCCTCATCACTCCCTGGCAGTGCCCCCCTCCCTTCTTGTTCTCAGTGTTCCACTTACACCTCCATGGCCATGTCCTGTGATATGGAAATTAGGTGGCTTAGGGACAATGGACACAGGATGACTCCCTGCCGTGACCCTGTAGTGGGGGCTGCTAGCTAGTTAGCAAGGCTATGGAAATAGCCAGACAGAACGACTCCAGTAAAAAATGGTTCATATCTCGCAAGCCATATGTCCGATAAATATGGCAACCATAAAAATGGTGTCTCCGCATGCGGACGATGCCGGCACACCCTTTTTATGGGAGCAGGACATTGGGAAATGCCCCAGGCGTGATATCAGCCAATGGGGAACTGGCAGACAGGTCATGAGTCCCCTCGTTCTGTAGCTAAATTCATAACTGTCACAATGAGAGCATTGGCGTCCGCCTACGACGCTCCCAGGCAAAGTTATGGCCCATATTCCATGTTGTGGATTGTCCATAACTCAAGCCAGGGGTGGAGCAGTGCTCCCTCTGAGGTCACTAAGGTAGGAGGGGACCTGGACTTGCCCAGGTTGATAACCCTACTTCGGCCATTTTCCAGTGTTCTTTTCGCTGGGGGCACGTGTAGGAAACATCTGTGGGAAGGATCCTAGAAACCTGGCCTACAGCGCCCCCCTGTGGCCAGACGCAACAAGGTAACTGCTGGAACTGTGTATGCCTGTTTGTAACCCATGCTTTGATTGTAACTGTACTCTGACATATGTATATTCTGTAGATTCCCTATTGTATATATTGTAGTTTCTAGTGTGCTTTAGGCTGATTAAATTATATAATTAATCTTGGGCTGTTCTGTTATCTCGATCTTGAATCCCACGTCTGTGTGTTCGGCTAATAGTTACCGTGAAGCGGTTGGTGGCAGCGAGTTGTGCCAAGGATTATTGTGGGGAGGCCAGTGAGATTCGGGGAGATTTTATATATTCCGCCCGCGGAGGTCGGGGGAATATATACCCTACTCTCACCGGGGACCCTTCAATAATCGGCATAAGTAGTATAGCGGCCTCCTTGCTTATTGTCGGGCAATTCCATAATTGGCCTGACTATAAGAGGGGCGCTAGAGAGCGCGTCACGTGCTCTGTCTGTCGGTCGGGAGGTATAAAGGAGGGGTGACCCCCACTTGTTACCCCCCGATTGTGACGTACTGGTAGCCAGCGCGGGGGATTTCTGAGTGACCCCCCCGGTGGTTTGTGACAGGGGCGATATCTGACACAGGGGGACTTGTGCGATCTATATAGGGGCCATGGGCAGCACTATGGGGGAGATATCTAACACAGGGGGACTTGTGCCCATTATGGGCCCCGGTGAGCTGCTTCTAACCCCCCAGATGTATGCCCTGCCAATCCCCCCCCCGCCGATGCCGCGGGTGCTGTACCCGCCGAGCCGCGGGTGCAGGCCCCACAGAGCAGCAGAGTTGTGTGTATTTGTCTGTATGTAGCAGAGTTGTATGTGTTTGTCTGTATGTAGCAGAGTTGTATGTGTTTGTCTGTATGTAGCAGAGTTGTACGTGTTTGTCTGTATGTAGCAGAGTTGTATGTGTTTGTCTGTATGTAGCAGAGTTGTATGTGTTTGTCTGTATGTAGCAGAGTTGTATGTGTTTGTCTGTATGTAGCAGAGTTGTATGTGTTTGTCTGTATGTAGCAGAGTTGTACGTGTTTGTCTGTATGTAGCAGAGTTGTACGTGTTTGTCTGTATGTAGCAGAGTTGTATGTGTTTGTCTGTATGTAGCAGAGTTGTATGTGTTTGTCTGTATGTAGCAGAGTTGTATGTGTTTGTCTGTATGTAGCAGAGTTGTATGTGTTTGTCTGTATGTAGCAGAGTTGTACGTGTTTGTCTGTATGTAGCAGAGTTGTACGTGTTTGTCTGTATGTAGCAGAGTTGTATGTGTTTTTCTGTATGTAGCAGAGTTGTATGTGTTTGTCTGTATGTAGCAGAGTTGTACGTGTTTGTATGTAGCAGAGTTGTACGTGTTTGTCTGTATGTAGCAGAGTTGTACGTGTTTGTATGTAGCAGAGTTGTATGTGTTTGTCTGTATGTAGCAGAGTTGTATGTGTTTGTCTGTATGTAGCAGAGTTGTATGTGTTTGTCTGTATGTAGCAGAGTTGTGTGTGTTTGTCTGCATGTAGCAGAGTTGTGTGTGTTTGTCTGCATGTAGCAGAGTTGTGTGTGTTTGTCTGTTTGTAGCAGAGTTGTGTGTGTTTGTCTGTTTGTAGCAGAGTTGTGTGTGTCTGTTTGTAGCAGAGTGTAGTACCATTGTTTCAGTCCAGTTGTGGCTTTATACAGCAGGGAGGAGCATTCCTTGCTGTACTAAGTGAACATTGGAGCGATTGATCTGTCAATGGCCCTTTAAAAACATATTGTACGGCTCTCGCGGAATTAAAATTAACATGTTGCAATCAAAGCAGACTTTTTTTCATTTGGGAGCGGGGTAGTCTTATACAGTCAGTATATCCCAAATTCTATATTTTTAGGGCAGAAGTTGGGGGTCGTCTTATACGCCGGCATATACGGTATATATATTACTATATCACACTGAGGAGAAGAGCGGCCTTATTACTATATATATTACTATATCACACTGAGGAGAAGAGCGGCCATATTACTATATATATATTACTATATCACACTGAGGAGAAGAGCGGCCATATTACTATATATATATTACTATATCACACTGAGGAGAAGAGCGGCCTTATTATTATATATATATTACTATATCACGCTGAGGAGAAGAGCGGCCTTATTATTATATATATTTTACTATATCACACTGAGGAGAAGAGCGGCCATATTACTATATATATATTACTATATCACACTGAGGAGAAGAGCGGCCATATTACTATATATATTACTATATCACACTGAGGAGAAGAGCGGCCATATTACTATATATATATTACTATATCACACTGAGGAGAAGAGCGGCCTTATTATTATATATATTTTACTATATCACACTGAGGAGAAGAGCGGCCATATTACTATATATATATATTACTATATCACACTGAGGAGAAGAGCGGTCATATTACTATATATATATTACTATATCACACTGAGGAGAAGAGCGGCCATATTACTATATATATATTACTATATCACACTGAGGAGAAGAGCGGCCATATTACTATATATATATATTACTATATCACACTGAGGAGAAGAGCGGTCATATTACTATATATATATTACTATATCACACTGAGGAGAAGAGCGGCCATATTACTATATATATATTACTATATCACACTGAGGAGAAGAGCGGCCATATTACTATATATATTGCTATATCACACTGAGGAGAAGAGCGGCCATATTACTATATATATATATTACTATATCACACTGAGGAGAAGAGCGGTCATATTACTATATATATATTACTATATCACACTGAGGAGAAGAGCGGCCATATTACTATATATATTACTATATCACACTGAGGAGAAGAGCGGCCATATTACTATATATATATTACTACATCACACTGAGAAGAGCGGCCATATTACTATATATATATATATATATATATATATATATATATATATATTACTATATCACACTGAGGAGAAGAGCGGCCATATTACTATATATATATATTACTATATCACACTGCGGAGAAGAGCCGCCATATTGCTATATATATTACTATATCACACTGAGGAGAAGAGCGGCCATATTACTATATATATATTACTATATTACACTGAGGAGAAGGGCGGCCATATTACTATATATATTACTATATCACACTGAGGAGAAGAGCGGCCATATTACTATATATATATTACTATATCACACTGAGGAGAAGAGCGGCCATATTACTATATATATTACTATATCACACTGAGGAGAAGAGCGGCCATATTACTATATATATATATTACTATATCACACTGAGGAGAAGAGCGGCCATATTACTATATATATTACTATATCACACTGAGGAGAAGAGCGGCCATATTACTATATATATATTACTATATCACACTGAGGAGAAGGGCGGCCATATTACTATATATATATTACTATATCACACTGAGGAGAAGAGCGGCCTTATCTATATATATAATTGCCTTATTCTGTCTGTCTGTCTTGCTCCAAAATTGTGTCCTTACGGTGACACAAAGCTGATTGGCCGCTGGGCTCGCCATGGCCCTGCCCCCCCGCACGGATTGGCCGCTCGCCCAGGCTGCGCCCCCACACGGATTGGCCGGCCGCTCGCCCAGGCTCCGCCCCCCCCACAGATTGGCCTCTCGCCCCGGCACCCTGCAGGCATTGGCAACTCGGCCACGCCCCGCCCCCCTCACGCAATGCACGCTAGCTCTGGACCCACCCCCCCACACATTCCCCGAACCGACACGGTCACGGAGCCACGACTCACAGGTGAGTACTGTACCCCCGGGAGCCCACATCAGCGTACGCCGCAAACCCAGCCGACACATACCCTCGCATTGCTGGGGCTGGCCGGCGTATGCTGGTGTGGGCTCCCGTGCGAGCGGGGGACGAGATACGCTGGTAACCATGGTAGCATAGTTACCAGCGCATCAAGGTCCTGCAGAGGCGGAACATACACACACGCACACACATAACAGCACACACATAACAGCACACACACACATCAGATCACACTCACTCTCACACACACCTCACACACACATCACATCGCATCCACACACTCACAACATCCTGGGATATCGCTTGCTTCTCGGCGGCGATACTGTGCTGTGAGCTTCCAGGACCTGCCGGAGGATCACATGGCCAGAAGCATGTGGTATCTCCGGATGTTGTGAGTGTGAGCGCGTATGTGCAATATCGTCAGTGTGTGTGTGCGTGAGTGTATGCGATCGGATGTGTGTGAGTGTATGCGATCGGGTGTGTGTGAGTGTATGCGATCGGGTGTGTGTGAGTGTATGCGATCGGGTGTGTGTGAGTGTATGCGATCGGGTGTGTGTGAGTGTATGCGATCGGATGTGTGTGAGTGTATGCGATCGGGTGTGTGTGAGTGTATGCGATCGGATCTGTGAGTGTCGGCAGAGGAGCACGGCGTGCTGGAGGAGGCTGGGAAGAGAGAGGCTGATCCTGGGGAAGGCTGGGATGGGGAGGCTAAGAGAAGAGAGGCTGATGCTGGGGGAGGCTGAGGCTGGGGTAGGCTGGGAGGAGAGAGGCTGATGCTGGGGACCGAAAAGGCTGATTCTGAGAGGAGAGAGGCTGATGCTGGGGGAGGCTGAGGCTGGGGTAGGCTGGGAGGAGAGAGGCTGATGCTGGGAGGAGAGAGGCTGATGCTGGGAGGAGAGAGGCTGATGCTGGGGGAGGCTGAGGCTGGGGTAGGCTGGGAGGAGAGAGGCTGATGCTGGGGACAGAAAAGGCTGATGCTGGGAGGAGAGAGGCTGATGCTGGGAGGAGAGAGGCTGATGCTGGGGACAGAGAGGCTGATGCTGGGAGGAGAGAGGCTGATGCTGCGGGTAGAGAGGCTGATGCTGGGAGGAGAGAGGCTGATGCTGCGGGCAGAGAGGCTGATGCTGCGGGTAGAGAGGCTGATGCTGGTGCAGCATGGGGGATGGAGCACGATGGGGGGTGCGCAGCATGGCGGATGGAGCACGTTTGGGAGTGCGCAGCATGGCGGATGGAGCACGTTTGGGAGTGCGCAGCATGGCGGATGGAGCACGTTTGGGAGTGCGCAGCATGGCGGATGGACCACGTTTGGGAGTGCGCAGCATGGCGGATGGACCACGTTTGGGAGTGCGCAGCATGGCGGATGGACCACGTTTGGGAGTGCGCAGCATGGCGGATGGAGCACGTTTGGGAGTGCGCAGCATGGCGGATGGAGCACGTTTGGGAGTGCGCAGCATGGGGGATGGAGCACGTTTGGGAGTGCGCAGCATGGGGGATGGACCACGTTTGGGAGTGCGCAGCATGGCGGATGGAGCACGTTTGGGAGTGCGCAGCATGGCGGATGGAGCACGTTTGGGAGTGCGCAGCATGGGAGATGGAGCACGATGGGGGGTGCGCAGCATAGGGGATGGAGCACGATGGGGAGTGCGCTGCATGGGGGATGGAGCACGATGGGGGGTGCGCAGCATGGCGGATGGAGCACGTTTGGGAGTCCGCAGCATGGCGGATGGAGCACGTTTGGGAGTGCGCAGCATGGTGGATGGAGCACGTTTGGGAGTGCGCAGCATGGCGGATGGAGCACGTTTGGGAGTGCGCAGCATGGCAGATGGAGCACGATTGGGGGGTGCGCAGCTTAGGGGATGGAGCACGATGGGGAGTGTGCTGCATGGCGGATGGAGCACGTTTGGGAGTTTGCAGCATTGCGGATGGAGCACGTTTGGGAGTGCGCAGCATGGTGGATGGAGCACCTTTGGGAGTGCGCAGCATGGCGGATGGAGCACGTTTGGGAGTGCGCAGCATGGTGGATGGAGCACGTTTGGGAGTGCGCAGCATGGTGGATGGAGCACGTTTGGGATTGCGCAGCATGGCGGATGGAGCACGTTTGGGAGTGCGCAGCATGGGAGATGGAGCACGATTGGGGGGTGCGCAGCATAGGGGATGGAGCACGATGGGGAGTGCGCTGCATGGGGGATGGAGCACGATGGGAAGTGCACACCTCCCCCCAACACACACACACGCGCGCGCACTGCACAACACACCACACACACACACTGGGAATCACAAACAACTGCCCTACACAGACACCCACACACACAGACAACGCTGCACACACACAACACCCAACACACAAACACCGTGGCACACACAAATATACGCACATACCGCACAACACACACATTGCACAAAACATACCTCCCCCCAAAACACACCACACACACACACAAACGCTACAGACACACAGCGCTCCACAAACAACGCAACACACATACAACACCGCTCTCACCCCCCGTCACACCCAGACAACACCCAGAACATGTACAGCGCCTACACAAACACTTGGTAACTACACACAACAATATATATATATATATATATAACAAAAATCATACATGAACTACACAATACGTAAATTCTAGAATACCCGATGCGTAGAATCGGGCCAACTTCTAGTTACTATATATTACTATATCACACTGAGGAGAAGAGCGGCCATATTACTATATATATTACTATATCACACTGAGGAGAAGAGCTGCCATATTACTATATATATTATTATATCACACTGAGGAGAAGAGCGGCCATATTACTATATATATATTACTATATCACACTGAGGAGAAGAGCGGCCATATTACTATATATACAGTTAGGTCCAGAAATATTTGGACAGTGACACAAGTTTTGTTATTTTAGCTGTTTACAAAAACATGTTCAGAAATACAATTATATATATAATATGGGCTGAAAGTGCACACTCCCAGCTGCAATATGAGAGTTTTCACATCCAAATCGGAGAAAGGGTTTAGGAATCATAGCTCTGTAATGCATAGCCTCCTCTTTTTCAAGGGACCAAAAGTAATTGGACAAGGGACTCTAAGGGCTGCAATTAACTCTGAAGGCGTCTCCCTCGTTAACCTGTAATCAATGAAGTAGTTAAAAGGTCTGGGGTTGATTACAGGTGTGTGGTTTTGCATTTGGAAGCTGTTGCTGTGACCAGACAACATGCGGTCTAAGGAACTCTCAATTGAGGTGAAGCAGAACATCCTGAGGCTGAAAAAAAAGAAAAAATCCATCAGAGACATAGCAGACATCCTTAGAGTAGCAAAATCAACAGTCGGGTACATTCTGAGAAAAAAGGAATTGACTGGTGAGCTTGGGAACTCAAAAAGACCTGGGCGTCCACGGATGACAACAGTGGTGGATGATCGCCGCATACTTTCTTTGGTGAAGAAGAACCCGTTCACAACATCAACTGAAGTCCAGAACACTCTCAGTGAAGTAGGTGTATCTGTCTCTAAGTCAACAGTAAAGAGAAGACTCCATGAAAGTAAATACAAAGGGTTCACATCTAGATGCAAACCATTCATCAATTCCAAAAATAGACAGGCCAGAGTTAAATTTGCTGAAAAACACCTCATGAAGCCAGCTCAGTTCTGGAAAAGTATTCTATGGACAGATGAGACAAAGATCAACCTGTACCAGAATGATGGGAAGAAAAAAGTTTGGAGAAGAAAGGGAACGGCACATGATCCAAGGCACACCACATCCTCTGTAAAACATGGTGGAGGCAACGTGATGGCATGGGCATGCATGGCTTTCAATGGCACTGGGTCACTTGTGTTTATTGATGACATAACAGCAGACAAGAGTAGCCGGATGAATTCTGAAGTGTACCGGGATATACTTTCAGCCCAGATTCAGCCAAATGCCGCAAAGTTGATCGGACGGCGCTTCATAGTACAGATGGACAATGACCCCAAGCATACAGCCAAAGCTACCCAGGAGTTCATGAGTGCAAAAACGTGGAACATTCTGCAATGGCCAAGTCAATCACCAGATCTTAACCCAATTGAGCATGCATTTCACTTGCTCAAATCCAGACTTAAGACGGAAAGACCCACAAACAAGCAAGACCTGAAGGCTGCGACTGTAAAGGCCTGGCAAAGCATTAAGAAGGAGGAAACCCAGCGTTTGGTGATGTCCATGGGTTCCAGACTTAAGGCAGTGATTGCCTCCAAAGGATTCGCAACAAAATATTGAAAATAAAAATATTTTGTTTGGGTTTGGTTTATTTGTCCAATTACTTTTGACCTCCTAAAATGTGGAGTGTTTGTAAAGAAATGTGACAATTCCTACAATTTCTATCAGATATTTTTGTTCAAACCTTCAAATTAAACGTTACAATCTGCACTTGAATTCTGTTGTAGAGGTTTCATTTCAAATCCAATGTGGTGGCATTCAGAGCCCAACTCGCCAAAATTGTGTCACTGGCCAAATATTTCTGGACCTAACTGTATATTACTATATCACACTGAGGAGAAGAGCGGCCATATTACTATATATATTACTGTATCACACTGCGGAGAAGAGCGGCCATATTACTATATATATTACTATATCACACTGAGGAGAAGAGCGGCCATATTACTATATATATATTACTATATCACACTGAGGAGAAGAGCGGCCATATTACTATATATATATTACTATATCACACTGAGGAGAAGAGCGGCCATATTACTATATATATATTACTATATCACACTGAAGAGAAGAACGGCCATATTACTATATATATATTACTATATCACACTGAGGAGAAGAGCGGCCATATTACTATATATATATTACTATATCACACTGAGGAGAAGAGCGGCCATATTACTATATATATATTACTATATCACACTGAGGAGAAGAGCGGCCATATTACTATATATATATTACTATATCACACTGAAGAGAAGAACGGCCATATTACTATATATATATTACTATATCACACTGAGGAGAAGAGCGGCCATATTACTATATATATATTACTATATCACACTGAAGAGAAGAACGGCCATATTACTATATATATATTACTATATCACACTGAGGAGAAGAGCGGCCATATTACTATATATATTACTATATCACACTGAGGAGAAGAACGGCCATATTACTAATATATATATACTAGAAGGTGGCCCGATTCTACGCATCGGGTATTCTAGAATTTACGTATTGTGTAGTTAATGTATGATTTTTGTTATATATATATATATATATATATAGATGTTGTTGTATGTAGTTACCAAGTGTTTGTGTAGGGGCTGTACATGTTCTGGGTGTTGTCTGGGTGTGACGGGGGGGTGAGAGCGGTGTTGTATGTGTGTTGCGTTGTTTGTGGAGCGCTGTGTGTCTGTAGCGTTGTGTGTGTGTTGCGCGGTTTGTGTGTGTGTGGTGTGTTTTGGGGGAAGGTATGTTTTGTGCAATGTGTGTTGTGCGGTATGTGCGTATATTTGTGTGTGCAGCGTTGTCTGTGTGTGTGGGTGTCTGTGTAGGGCAGTTGTTTGTGGTTCCCGTTCCCAGTGTGTGTGTGGTGTGTTGTGCAGTGCGCGCGCGTGTGTGTGTGTTGGGGGGAGGTGTGCACTTCCCATCGTGCTCCATCCCCCATGCAGCGCACTCCCCATCGTGCTCCATCCCCTATGCTGCGCACCCCCCATCGTGCTCCATCTCCCATGCTGCGCACTCCCAAACGTGCTCCATCCGCCATGCTGCGCACTCTCAAACGTGCTCCATCCGCCATGCTGCGCACTCCCAAACGTGCTCCATCCGCCATACTCCGCACTCCCCATCGTGCTCCATCCCCCATGCAGCGCACTCCCCATCGTGCTCCATCCCCTATGCTGCGCACCCCCCATCGTGCTCCATCTCCCATGCTGCGCACTCCCAAACGTGCTCCATCCGCCATGCTGCGCACTCCCAAACGTGGTCCATCCGCAATGCTGCGCACTCCCAAACGTGCTCCATCCGCCATGCTGCGCACTCCCAAACGTGCTCCATCCGCCATGCTGCGCACTCCCAAACGTGCTCCATCCGCCATGCTGCGCACTCCCAAACGTGCTCCATCCGCCATGCTGCGCACTCCCAAACGTGCTCCATCCGCCATGCTGCGCACTCCCAAACGTGCTCCATCCGCCATGCTGCGCACTCCCAAACGTGCTCCATCCGCCATGCTGCGCACTCCCAAACGTGCTCCATCCGCCATGCTGCGCACTCCCAAACGTGCTCCATCCGCCATGCTGCGCACTCCCAAACGTGCTCCATGTGCCATGCTGCGCACTCCCAAACGTGCTCCATCCCCCATGCTGCGCACCCCCCATCGTGCTCCATCCCCCATGCTGCACCAGCATCAGCCTCTCTACCCGCAGCATCAGCCTCTCTCCTCCCAGCATCAGCCTCTCTACCCGCAGCATCAGCCTCTCTCATCCCAGCATCAGCCTCTCTGTCCCCAGCATCAGCCTCTCTCATCCCAGCATCAGCCTCTCTCATCCCAGCATCAGCCTCTCTCCTCCCAGCATCAGCCTCTCTGTCCCCAGCATCAGCCTCTCTCCTCCCAGCATCAGCCTCTCAGTCCCCAGCATCAGCCTCTCTGTCCCCAGCATCAGCCTCTCTGTCCCCAGCATCAGCCTCTCTCCTCCCAGCATCAGCCTCTCTGTCCCCAGCATCAGCCTCTCTGTCCCCAGCATCAGCCTCTCTCATCCCAGCATCAGCCTCTCTCATCCCAGCATCAGCCTCTCTCCTCCCAGCATCAGCCTTTTCTGTCCCCAGCTGATACCTTTTCGGTCCCCAGCATCAGCCTCTCTCCTCCCAGCCTACCCCAGCCTCAGCCTCCCCCAGCATCAGGCTCTCTTCTCTCAGCCTCCCCATCCCAGCCTTCCCCAGGATCAGCCTCTCTTCTCTCAGCCTCCCCATCCCAGCCTTCCCCAGGATCAGCCTCTCTCCTCCCAGCCTCCTCCAGCACGCCGTGCTCCTCTGCCGACACTCACACACACCCACACACACCCGATCGCATACACTCACACACACCCGATCGCATACACTCACGCACACACACATTGACGGTATTGCACATACGCCCTCATACTCACAACATCCGGAGATACCACATGCTTCTGGCCATGTGATCCTCCGGCAGGTCTTGGAAGCTCACAGCACAATATCGCCGCCGAGAAGCAAGCGATATCCCAGGATGTTGGGAGTATGTGGATGCGATGTGATGTGTGTGTGTGTGAGAGTGAGTGTGATCTGATGTGTGTGTGTGTTTGTGTGTGTGTGCTGTTATGTGTGTGCGTGTGTGTATTTTCCGCCGCTGCAGGACCTTGATGCGCTGGTAACTATGCTACCATGGTTACCAGCGCATCTCGTCCCCCGCTCGCACGGGAGCCCACACCAGCATACGCCGGCCAGCCCCAGCAATGCGAGGGTATGTGTCGGCTGGTTTGGCGGCGTACGCTGATGTGGGCTCCCAGGGGTACAGTACTCACCTGGTAGTCGTGGCTCCGTGACCGTGTCGGTTCGGGGAATGTGCGGGGGGCGGGGCCAGAGCTAGCGTGCATTGTGTGAGGGGGGCGGGGCGTGGCCGAGTTGCCAATGCCTGCAGGGTGCCGGGGCGAGAGGCCAATCTGTGGGGGGGGGGCGGAGCCTGGGCGAGCGGCCGGCCAATCCGTGTGGGGGCGCAGCCTGGGCGAGCGGCCAATCCGTGCGGGGGGGCGGGGCCATGGCGAGCCCAGCGGCCAATCAGCTTTGTGTCACCGTAAGGACACAATTTTGGAGCAAGACAGACAGACAGACAGAATAAGGCAATTATATATATATATATATATATATATATATATATATATATTACTATATTACACTGAGGAGAAGAGCGGCCATATTACTATATATATTACTATATCACACTGAAGAGAAGAGCGGCCATATTACTATATGTATATTACTATATCACACTGAGGAGAAGAGCGGCCATATTACTATATGTATATATTACTATATCACACTGAGGGGAAGAGCGGCCATATTGCTATATATATATTACTATATCACACTGAGAAGAAGAGCGGCCATATTACTAATATATATATATATATATATATATATATATATATTACTATGTCACACTGAGGAGAAGAGCGGCCATATTACTATATATATATATATATTACTATATCACACTGAGGAGAAGAGCGGCCATATTGCTATATATATATTACTATATCACACTGAGAAGAAGAGCGCCCATATTACTAATATAGTAATATATATATATATATATATATATATATATATATATCACACTGAGGAGAAGAGCGGCCATATTACTATATATATATATTACTATATCACACTGAGGAGAAGAGCGGCCATATTACTATATATATATATTACTATATCACACTGAGGAGAAGAGCGGCCATATTACTATATATATATATTACTATATCACACTGAGGAGAAGAGCGGCCATATTACTATATATATATTACTATATCACACTGAGGAGAAGAGCGGCCATATTACTATATATATTACTATATCACACTGAGGAGAAGAGCGGCCATATTACTATATATATTACTATATCACACTGAGGAGAAGAGCGGCCATATTACTATATATATTACTATATCACACTGAGGAGAAGAGCGGCCATATTACTATATATATATATTACTATATCACACTGAGGAGAAGAGCGGCCATATTACTATATATATATTACTATATCACACTGAGGAGAAGAGCGGCCATATTACTATATATGTATTACTATATCGCACTGAGGAGAAGAGCGGTCATATTACTATATATGTATTACTATTTCACACTGAGGAGAAGAGCGGCCATATTACTATATACAGTACAGACCAAAAGTTTGGACACACCTTTTCATTCAAAGAGTTTTCTTTATTTTCATGACTCTGAAAATTGTAGATTCACATTGAAGGCATCAAAACTATGAATTAACACATGTGGAATGAAATACTTAACAAAAAAGTGTGAAACAACTGAAAATATGTCTTATATTCTAGATTCTTCAAAGTAGCCACCTTTTGCTTTGATTACTGCTTTGCACACTCTTGGCATTTTCCTGATGAGCTTCAAGAGGTAGTCACCGGAAATGGTTTTCCAACAGTCTTGAAGGAGTTCCCAGAGATGCTTAGCACTTGTTATCCCTTTTGCCTTTACTCTGTTGTCCAGCTCACCCCAAACCATCTCGATTGGGTTCAGGTCTGGTGACTGTGGAGGCCAGGTCATTTGGCGTAGCACCCCATCACTCTCCTTCTTAGTCAAATAGCCCTTACACAGCCTGGAGGTTGGAGATACGTTTGGAGGTCATTGTCCTGTTGAGAAATAGATGATGGTCCAACTAAATACAAACCGGATGGAATAGCACGCCGCTGCAAGATGCTGTGGTAGCCATGCTGGTTCAGTATGCCTTCAATTTTGAATAAATCCCCAACAGTGTCACCAGCAAAGCACCCCCACACCATCACACCTCCTCCTCCATGCTTCACGGGCTGTGGAGTCGGAGTCGGTGTTCATTTTGGTGGAGTCGGAGTCAGTATAAAATGGACAGACTCCTGAAATATATAATAAATTGGGTACAGTAGTTGAATGCAGAATGTACTGAATATTTTTTCATAGGAATTTGGGAAAGTTATGAAATGTCCTATAAATGGCTGGTTTATTCCTGATCTAAAGGCTGCTTTACACGCTGCGACATCGCTCAAGCGATCCCGTTGGGGTCACAGAGTTTGTGACGCACATCCGGCCGCTTTAGCGATGTCGTTGCGTGTGACACCTATGAGCGATTTTGAATCGTCGCAAAAACGTTCAAAATCGCTCATCGGTGACATGCCCCCCTATTCTCGATTATCGCTGCTGCTGCAGCTAGCGATGTAGTTCCTCGTTGCTGCGGCAGCACACATCGCTACGTGTGACACCGCAGGAACGAGGAACCTCACCTTACCTGCGCCTGCCCGCAACGAGGAAGAAAGGAGGTGGGCGGGATATTACGTCCCGCTCATCTCCGCCCCTCCGCTTCTATTGGGCGCCGGTTCAGTGACGCTGCTGTGACGTCGCTGTGACGCTGAACGAACCGCCCCCTTAGAAAGGAGGCGGTTCGCCGGTCACAGCGACGTCGCTAGGCAGGTAAGTAGTGTGACGGGTCCGCGCGATGTTGTGCGCTACGGGCAGCGATTTGCCTGTGTCACACAACCGATGGGAGCGGGTACGCATGCTAGCGATATCGGTCACGATATCGCAGTGTGTAAAGCGGCCTTTAGCGTACATTCACACACAACATTTTTGCTGCGTTTTTTGAGGATACATTTTCAGCTGCAAAAGCAGATCAGCTTTTTAAAAAACCGCATCACCTGAAAGATTTTTGAGCTCATAGATAATGTTTTCAATAGCAAAAGCAGATTAGAAAAATGCCACACAAACTGACATGCTCATTCTTTGTGAGGATCCGTTTTTGAGCCCAAAATCAGATCCTCACAAAGCAATGCTTCAAACATAAGTACAATTAAACTGATAAATGAGAGTAATGAACAACAGCTAGAAGTACATTTAGGATTCAGTATGTGTGAGATGGAGCCACAGTGCTGTTCATGTAACTGAGGAACAAACAGATATTACAACAGAAGGACAGCAAAATGATACTTTAGGATTAGATGATCTTGTTGAAGATGCTTCAAAACACTTTCATATTCATCACATGCGCTGTGCTGTGCACACGCTGCAGCTGGCAATAAGAGATGGTCTGCAAGAGGGACATGCTGGAAATCTGATTGGAAAAGTGAGGAAATTGGTTATTGCCACCAGAACCCCTAACATTGATTCCATCTCGAAGAGACGTGCTGGGAAAGGGGCAATTGTCGATCAAGCCACTCGGTGGGGCAGCACTTATTTAATGATAGAGCGATTGCTTGAACTAAAACAGTTTCTTATAGATATGGCAAACCCTCAGGTAACCTTAAATGAAGGTCAATGGACACAGGTGGCTGAATTGAAGGAATTGCTTAATGACCCATTTACCGTGACTAAAATTACAAGCTGAGGATTTAACTCCTGGCATTTTCATAATGGAGTGGAAGAACTTTCTATTTTGCCTGTCCCAAAGAGGTTTAATCTCAGTTTGCATTTCTGCTTCAATGAAACAGGGAGAGACACATCAATTGGAAAATAAAATTCTTCTGGCAGCTGTTTTTGTGGACCCAAGTCATCGTATACTGCTTGATGATCAACAGCTTACTAAAGGAAAAGAAGCTCTGACTGAGGTAGCAGTTAGGATGAGTGGCTACAGGACTGCCATGCGCAAGGGGACTTGGGGCCTGACAGTGCTACTGCTTCCGTATCTTCATCCTCATCAGATGAGGAGTTTAACTTTGACAGGTATTTGGATGACATGGAGCAGGCAAAGCGTTGCCGCAAGGAAAAATATTTCACTCCGTCTCCTATAGCAGCAGATTGACCAGATTTCATATTACAATATATATATTACTATATCACACTGAGAAGGGCGGCCATATTACTATATATATCACTATATCACACTGAGGAGAAGAGAGGCTATATATATATATATATATATATATATATATAAAATGTATATATTACTATTTCACACTGAGGAGAGCGGCCATATTACTATATATATATTATTATATATATATTACTATATCACACTGAGGAGAAGAGCGGCCATATTACTATATATATATTACTATGAAGAAAAAAACAAAAAAGCTAGCACTAAATGTGCACTACAGCACTAAAAAATTCCAACTGTACTTATTATAAATATGAGATTTTTGGCAAAAAATTGCAATTTCTTGAGCCACCCCGCCACTTCACGGCAAATCTCTGTTGGGGCAGTCCTAACACTAAAATATTTTTAGAAAATGTGCCATACGGCCTCACATATGAAATAGTAGAACTGCTCTTAGCAGCACTCACCTGGTCTATTTCAATCCCGTACCCATGACTGAATCATGGCTGTGGGCGGGAGAGGCCCAAGCAAATGCTGCATGAAGTAAATAACCTGTGGACAGGGCCTGATGACTAAATGTGAACAGTCACCAATCGCCAAAATCTAGACAGGTGGAATACAGCCTAAATTTGGGTGCATAGCAAGGTGGGGGTCAGCCACCGACCAATTCAATGAAGAAAAAACAATGAAGAAAAAACAGATATACTATATCTATATATAGATAACACATATTACTATATATATCACTATATCACACTGAGGAGAAGAGCGGCCTTATTACTATATATATATTACTATACACACTGAGGAGAAGAGCGGCCATATTACTATATATATATAATACTATATCACACTGAGGAGAAGGGCGGCCATATTACTATATATAAATATTACTATATCACACTGAGGACAAGGGCAGCCATATTACTATATATATATTACTATATCACACTGAGGAGAAGAGCGGCCATATTACTATATATATTACTATATCACACTGAGGAGAAGGGCGGCCATATTACTATATATAAATATTATTATATCACACTGAGGAGAAGGGCGGCCATATTACTATATATATATATATATATATATATATATATATATATATATATTGCTATATCACCAAAAAATAATTAAAAAAATTGCAGTAAGGTCCCCCCATATTATGATACAAAACACATATAAAGCATGCAGCTACAGGGTGCAGCCCTCAGCCATGCACTTATCTTGGCTGTGCATCAAAATAAGAGCCCTTCCCTTCCTCCAATTTTGATACCTAGCCAATACAAAGTTAACAGCAGGAGCTGGTATTCTTAGGCTGGGGAAAACCATTGTCCCCACCCCAGCTTAATAATCGCAGCCACATGCATTAGGAGCCACAATCCTAGAACTTTACCTGGCTTTTCGCTATTGCTCTGGTGTGGTGGCAATCTGGGTAATTAGGGGTTAATTTCAGCTCACGGCTGCCACTAAGCCCTAGATTAGTAATTGTAGGCGTCAATGAGACCACCCATTACTAATCTGTAAGGCTGTGGTGAGGAATCTTTTTACTGCCGGAGGCCATTTGGAATTTTCTACCAATCTTCGGGGCCGCACCAAATTATCAACTTGAAAACTACTTGGCTATATTTGGTCAAACAATTAACTCACCCGTACTGTGGTGGCTGGAGCGGCTTCTCTTTTTTGCGGTTGTAATGTTCGGTGATATTGATCATGTTGTTTCTCATAACTGCTTTTCCAGGTTTGTCTTGGTCTGGAGAAGCTGGGGGCATACACATCACAGGAGAAGCTGAGGCATATACATCCCAGGAGACATTGGGGCATATTAATCCAAGGAGAGGCTGCGGCATATACATCCAAGGAGAGGCTGCAGCATATACAGTAAAGCACAGGAGAGGCTAAGGGCATATACATCACAGGAGAGGCTGGGGGCATATACATCACAGGAGAGGCTGGGGGCATATACATCACAGTAGAGGCTGGGGCATATACATCACAGTAGAGGCTGGGGACATATACATCACAGTAGAGGCTGAGGGCATATACATCCCAGGAGAGGCTGCGGGCATATACATCCCAGGAGAGGCTGCGGCATATACATCCAAGGAGAGGCTGCAGCATATACAGTACATTACAGGAGAGGCTGGAGGCATATACTTTACAGGAGAGGCTGGGGGCATATGCATCACAGTAGAGGCTGGGGGCATATACATCACAGGAACAGCTGGGGGCATATACATCCCAGGAGAGGCTGTGGCATACACATCCCAGGAGGGGCTGGGGCATACACATCACAGAAGGGGTTGGGGTGTATACATCACAGGAGGAGCATATACATCACAGGAGGGACTGGGGGCTTATATATCACAAGAGGGGCATATACATCACAGGAGATGCTGAGCATGGACAGCACTGGCAGTGGGCACAGACAGCACTAGGTGGCAGCACGAATAGCAATAGGTGGCAGCACGAACAGTACTAGGCGGCACAACGGATAGAACTAGGTGGCAGCACAGAGAACACTAGGTGGCAGTACTAACAGCACTAGCAGGCAGCACAGAGAGCATTAGGTGACAGCACTAGGAGGCAGCAGGGAGAACACTGTGGCAGCACTGACAGCACTAGGATGCTACACGGATTACACAGCACTGAGGGGGTTACACAGCACTGAGGGGGTACACAGCACTTGGGGCTACACACAGTACTAGGTGGTTCACAACACTGAGAGGTACACAGCACTTGGGGCTACACACAGTACTAGGGGATACACAGCACTGAGGGGTACACAGCACTTGGGGCTACACACAGTACTGGATGGTACACAGCACTGGACGGGGGAGGGGGTTCAGGGATGGGTTGTATACTCACAGTACTGGGAAGGGAGGAGTCACACAGCACAGGCCTGGGAGGCATGTACAGCAGGGAGGCATCTGCTGCACCTCCTCTTCTGTGACTTGAGCACAGCGCGCTGCTTACCCTGCCCGCAAGGTAAGACCTGAGCATGCCAGCACAGTCCCGGGTTCAGTCTAGAATGTATGGGCAGCAGTCAGGTCCTGAGAAGAGCCTGTAGATTCTAGCATCTACCCAGAACGCACTGGGATTTAAAGGGCCAGCAGCCAGCAAAAGCGCGAGTGCTGCTCAGCACTGCGGTTGGCTGGAATGTGCTTGCGGGCTGCAGAAAAAGTCGTGGGACGGAGGTTCCCCACCCCTGCTGTAAGGTAAAAGAAATAAACACAAACCGTGAAAAATCCTTTATTTGAAATTTAAAAAAAACGCCACTCTCTTTCTCCCCTTTATTAACTCCCAAAACACCCAGTTCAGATGTAATTCACATGAGGTCCCACAAAGATTTCGGCTCTGCTTCATACTGAAGTCAAAGCACGCTGGAACAGAACTTGTTTACTTTATGAAAAAGGGGGTGTTGCATAACAAAATCATATAACCCTTTAAAACGCAAATTTTATTAGTTACTGATTAAAATATCCACAAACCTTGTGCAATTATAAAAGGAAAATAAAGGGAGGAAGGTAAGATTCTCACCCTATCCGATAAACCTCCCTCCTGTCCACTACCTACCGCGGGGGTTGACACCCTGATGTCTACGAATATGGCGCCCCCACTCAGCGGTGGCTGTCCCTATGGAATCCCTAATAGACCCTCAAAACAGTCATGAATGATAGAATAAAGGGTTATGGGTAGGGCACATTCAAACCACATGACCCCTTATACGATAAGTGCTTGACTACCTCCTCATGACTAATTTGGTTGACCTCACCTGGTTGCTCCTTGTTATGCATTTGCACCTTTTTATGCATTGACACTCTATCATTAGACTGGCTTCTTGGGGCATATGAGCTGTTTGACCAATTGCACTCGTTTGCTCTTGAAGCCGGGATTTGTTTATATATTTTTTTGCACAATATATTGCGCTATGCACTTATACATGCACTTTATCAAATATGCATATGAAGTTGCTATTTGAGCACTAACTGTATGTATCTAATTATTTTGGATACTCCTGGTCCCTGAGGTTATATATCTATTTGAATTGGATGTTCCTGGTCTATAATCACTCCAGGGTACACCAGAATTATCTGAGGTTAGTCTGAGCCTGGTGGTCATATGCGATTGTCCCAACTATTCTGTCCACTAAGTTTGAATGTGCCCTACCCATAACCCTTTATTCTATCATTCATGACTGTTTTGAGGGTCTATTAGGGATTCCATAGGGACAGCCACCGCTGAGTGGGGGCGCCATTTTCGTAGACATCAGGGTGCCAACCCCCGCGGTAGGTAGTGGACAGGAGGGAGGTTTATCGGATAGGGTGAGAATCTTACCTTCCTCCCTTTATTTTCCTTTTAATTGCACAAGGTTTGTGGATATTTTAATCAGTAACTAATAAAATGTGCGTTTTAAAGGGTTATATGATTTTGTTATGCAACACCCCCTTTTTCATAAAGTATATTGAATATGGCTAGCTTTCTGACGGGTCCCATTGATATTAACTCCTGGGTCAAGGACGTGAACCAGGCATTCTGCACGAAAGAAATCCCAGAAGGCGGGATTGGGATCACCTCCCTGAAAACAAAATTTAGTGATCTTTATTCATCATATAAGGAGTACACAAAATCCTGATGGGAGATTAAGGCTCTCGAAAACTACCTTAAAAATAGAATTGTCCCCAAGGGCCTGAGAATATATCTCCGCCCTTCCCCCCCGTACCTCAAGTCCAAAACTCCTGGAAGCGTGGCAGACGGAATCCATAGAGTCTTCTCTTAGATTTATGACCTTATTGGTACAAGAAGAGAAGACACTTTTGGAGCAGGCTACCATCAAATTGAATTTGGATATAGAGAGTATCCTTAAATTCAAATCAGATCCTGATTTCAATAAAAGAGAGAGTGCCCTACAGGTCTCTGTGGAGAAATATCAGGGGTATATTAAGGAGAGAAAACACCTACAATTTCAGAGAGACCTCAGAGAGTTTTCCACGAACCAGGCATACAATTTCGTAAGTCCAGCCCAGAGAGACACTGATATCTCCTCCTCTGATGAAGAGGTTTCTGACACCGAAAGGGTAGGGGGGGAAGCCTGGTTCAGTAATAGAGGTAAACGGCAGAACAGAAGATGGAGGCGGGGAGGGAAGAATACCTATCCCACAAGAGATCCTATAAATACAAGATCTTATGGGCAGGAATCAGGATTTTCGCATACATCTACTTCTGCAGCATCAGGTGGAACAAAGACATCATCTATTTTAGAACAGGGGATTTCCCGGGTATACCAACTGAGGAACCGGGTGAATTAGCCGTTGAGCGGATACAGAGTGGAGGGTTAAACAGGAGTCAAATTATTAATCTATCCAACTTTATACCGAATGAGAAACAATATAGCATCCTGAGAAAGGGTCTTTCATTCGTACCCACGAATGATTACAATTATTTTCATTGGGTTAAGGATTTACAGCTCTTCGGGAGGAAATTAAAATGGAGAAAATTTTTCCTCAACAATGATAGAGAGAGTTGTAGAAGTTTGGTATTGACTGATGAGGATATGGAGAAGAGCGGCCTTATTATTATATATATTTTACTATATCACACTGAGGAGAAGAGCGGCCATATTACTATATATATATTACTATATCACACTGAGGAGAAGAGCGGCCATATTACTATATATATTACTATATCACACTGAGGAGAAGAGCGGCCATATTACTATATATATATTACTATATCACACTGAGGAGAAGAGCGGCCTTATTATTATATATATTTTACTATATCACACTGAGGAGAAGAGCGGCCATATTACTATATATATATATTACTATATCACACTGAGGAGAAGAGCGGTCATATTACTATATATATATTACTATATCACACTGAGGAGAAGAGCGGCCATATTACTATATATATTACTATATCACACTGAGAAGAGCGGCCATATTACTATATATATATATATATATATATATATATATATATACTATATCACACTGAGGAGAAGAGCGGCCATATTACTATATATATATATTACTATATCACACTGCGGAGAAGAGCCGCCATATTGCTATATATATTACTATATCACACTGAGGAGAAGAGCGGCCATATTACTATATATATATTACTATATTACACTGAGGAGAAGGGCGGCCATATTACTATATATATTACTATATCACACTGAGGAGAAGAGCGGCCATATTACTATATATATATTACTATATCACACTGAGGAGAAGAGCGGCCATATTACTATATATATTACTATATCACACTGAGGAGAAGAGCGGCCATATTACTATATATATATATTACTATATCACACTGAGGAGAAGAGCGGCCATATTACTATATATATTACTATATCACACTGAGGAGAAGAGCGGCCATATTACTATATATATATTACTATATCACACTGAGGAGAAGGGCGGCCATATTACTATATATATATTACTATATCACACTGAGGAGAAGAGCGGCCTTATCTATATATATAATTGCCTTATTCTGTCTGTCTGTCTTGCTCCAAAATTGTGTCCTTACGGTGACACAAAGCTGATTGGCCGCTGGGCTCGCCATGGCCCCGCCCCCCCGCACGGATTGGCCGCTCGCCCAGGCTGCGCCCCCACACGGATTGGCCGGCCGCTCGCCCAGGCTCCGCCCCCCCCACAGATTGGCCTCTCGCCCCGGCACCCTGCAGGCATTGGCAACTCGGCCACGCCCCGCCCCCCTCACGCAATGCACGCTAGCTCTGGACCCACCCCCCCACACATTCCCCGAACCGACACGGTCACGGAGCCACGACTCACAGGTGAGTACTGTACCCCCGGGAGCCCACATCAGCGTACGCCGCAAACCCAGCCGACACATACCCTCGCATTGCTGGGGCTGGCCGGCGTATGCTGGTGTGGGCTCCCGTGCGAGCGGGGGACGAGATACGCTGGTAACCATGGTAGCATAGTTACCAGCGCATCAAGGTCCTGCAGAGGCGGAACATACACACACGCACACACATAACAGCACACACATAACAGCACACACACACATCAGATCACACTCACTCTCACACACACCTCACACACACATCACATCGCATCCACACACTCACAACATCCTGGGATATCGCTTGCTTCTCGGCGGCGATACTGTGCTGTGAGCTTCCAGGACCTGCCGGAGGATCACATGGCCAGAAGCATGTGGTATCTCCGGATGTTGTGAGTGTGAGCGCGTATGTGCAATATCGTCAGTGTGTGTGTGCGTGAGTGTATGCGATCGGATGTGTGTGAGTGTATGCGATCGGGTGTGTGTGAGTGTATGCGATCGGGTGTGTGTGAGTGTATGCGATCGGGTGTGTGTGAGTGTATGCGATCGGGTGTGTGTGAGTGTATGCGATCGGATGTGTGTGAGTGTATGCGATCGGGTGTGTGTGAGTGTATGCGATCGGATCTGTGAGTGTCGGCAGAGGAGCACGGCGTGCTGGAGGAGGCTGGGAAGAGAGAGGCTGATCCTGGGGAAGGCTGGGATGGGGAGGCTAAGAGAAGAGAGGCTGATGCTGGGGGAGGCTGAGGCTGGGGTAGGCTGGGAGGAGAGAGGCTGATGCTGGGGACCGAAAGGCTGATTCTGAGAGGAGAGAGGCTGATGCTGGGGGAGGCTGAGGCTGGGGGTAGGCTGGGAGGAGAGAGGCTGATGCTGGGAGGAGAGAGGCTGATGCTGGGAGGAGAGAGGGCTGATGCTGGGGGAGGCTGAGGCTGGGGTAGGCTGGGAGGAGAGAGGCTGATGCTGGGGACAGAAAAGGCTGATGGAGGAGAGGGCTGATGCTGGGAGGAGAGAGGCTGATGCTGGGGACAGAGAGGCTGATGCTGGGAGGAGAGAGGCTGATGCTGCGGGTAAGAGAGGCTGATGCTGGGAGGAGAGAGGCTGATGCTGCGGGCAGAGAGGCTGATGCTGCGGGTAGTAGAGAGGCTGATGCTGGTGCAGCATGGGGATGGAGCACGATGGGGGTGCGCAGCATGGCGGATGGAGCACGTTTGGGAGGTGCGCAGCATGGCGGATGGAGCACGTTTGGGAGTGCGCAGCATGGCGGATGGAGCACGTTTGGGAGTGCGCAGCATGGCGGATGGACCACGTTTGGTAGTGCGCAGCATGGCGGATGGACCACGTTTGGGAGTGCGCAGCTGCATGGCGGATGGACCACGTTTGGGAGTGCGCAGCATGGCGGATGGAGCACGTTTGGGAGTGCGCAGCATGGCGGATGGAGCACGTTTGGGAGTGCGCAGCATGGGGGATGGAGCACGTATGCGGCGATCATCCACCACTGTTGTCATCCGTGGACGCCCAGGTCTTTTTGAGTTCCCAAGCTCACCAGTCAATTCCTTTTTTCTCAGAATGTACCCGACTGTTGATTTTGCTACTCTAAGGATGTCTGCTATGTCTCTGATGGATTTTTTCTTTTTTTCAGCCTCAGGATGTCTGCTTCACCTCAATTGAGAGTTCCTTAGACCGGCATGTTGTCTGGTCACAGCAACAGCTTCCAAATGCAAAACCACACACCTGTAATCAACCCCAGACCTTTTAACTACTTCATTGATTACAGGTTAACGAGGGAGACGCCTTCAGAGTTAATTGCAGCCCTTAGAGTCCCTTGTCCAATTACTTTTGGTCCCTTGAAAAAGAGGAGGCTATGCATTACAGAGCTATGATTCCTAAACCCTTTCTCCGATTTGGATGTGAAAACTCTCATATTGCAGCTGGGAGTGTGCACTTTCAGCCCATATTATATATATAATTGTATTTCTGAACATGTTTTTGTAAACAGCTAAAATAACAAAACTTGTGTCACTGTCCAAATATTTCTGGACCTAACTGTATATATAGTAATATGGCCGCTCTTCTCCTCAGTGTGATATAGTAATATATATATAGTAATATGGCCGCTCTTCTCCTCAGTGTGATATAATAATATATATAGTAATATGGCAGCTCTTCTCCTCAGTGTGATATAGTAATATATATAGTAATATGGCCGCTCTTCTCCTCAGTGTGATATAGTAATATATAGTAACTAGAAGTTGGCCCGATTCTACGCATCGGGTATTCTAGAATTTACGTATTGTGTAGTTCATGTATGATTTTTGTTATATATATATATATATATATATTGTTGTGTGTAGTTACCAAGTGTTTGTGTAGGCGCTGTACATGTTCTGGGTGTTGTCTGGGTGTGACGGGGGGTGAGAGCGGTGTTGTATGTGTGTTGCGTTGTTTGTGGAGCGCTGTGTGTCTGTAGCGTTTGTGTGTGTGTGTGGTGTGTTTTGGGGGGAGGTATGTTTTGTGCAATGTGTGTGTTGTGCGGTATGTGCGTATATTTGTGTGTGCCACGGTGTTTGTGTGTTGGGTGTTGTGTGTGTGCAGCGTTGTCTGTGTGTGTGGGTGTCTGTGTAGGGCAGTTGTTTGTGATTCCCAGTGTGTGTGTGTGGTGTGTTGTGCAGTGCGCGCGCGTGTGTGTGTGTTGGGGGGAGGTGTGCACTTCCCATCGTGCTCCATCCCCCATGCAGCGCACTCCCCATCGTGCTCCATCCCCTATGCTGCGCACCCCCCAATCGTGCTCCATCTCCCATGCTGCGCACTCCCAAACGTGCTCCATCCGCCATGCTGCGCAATCCCAAACGTGCTCCATCCACCATGCTGCGCACTCCCAAACGTGCTCCATCCACCATGCTGCGCACTCCCAAACGTGCTCCATCCGCCATGCTGCGCACTCCCAAAGGTGCTCCATCCACCATGCTGCGCACTCCCAAACGTGCTCCATCCGCAATGCTGCAAACTCCCAAACGTGCTCCATCCGCCATGCAGCACACTCCCCATCGTGCTCCATCCCCTAAGCTGCGCACCCCCCAATCGTGCTCCATCTCCCATGCTGCGCACTCCCAAACGTGCTCCATCTCCCATGCTGCGCACTCCCAAACGTGCTCCATCCGCCATGCTGCGCACTCTCAAACGTGCTCCATCCGCCATGCTGCGCACTCCCAAACGTGCTCCATCCGCCATACTCCGCACTCCCCATCGTGCTCCATCCCCCATGCAGCGCACTCCCCATCGTGCTCCATCCCCTATGCTGCGCACCCCCCATCGTGCTCCATCTCCCATGCTGCGCACTCCCAAACGTGCTCCATCCGCCATGCTGCGCACTCCCAAACGTGGTCCATCCGCAATGCTGCGCACTCCCAAACGTGCTCCATCCGCCATGCTGCGCACTCCCAAACGTGCTCCATCCGCCATGCTGCGCACTCCCAAACGTGCTCCATCCGCCATGCTGCGCACTCCCAAACGTGCTCCATCCGCCATGCTGCGCACTCCCAAACGTGCTCCATCCGCCATGCTGCGCACTCCCAAACGTGCTCCATCCGCCATGCTGCGCACTCCCAAACGTGCTCCATCCGCCATGCTGCGCACTCCCAAACGTGCTCCATCCGCCATGCTGCGCACTCCCAAACGTGCTCCATCCGCCATGCTGCGCACTCCCAAACGTGCTCCATGTGCCATGCTGCGCACTCCCAAACGTGCTCCATCCCCCATGCTGCGCACCCCCCATCGTGCTCCATCCCCCATGCTGCACCAGCATCAGCCTCTCTAC
Source organism: Anomaloglossus baeobatrachus (assembly GCF_048569485.1). Taxonomy (NCBI): domain Eukaryota; kingdom Metazoa; phylum Chordata; class Amphibia; order Anura; family Aromobatidae; genus Anomaloglossus; species Anomaloglossus baeobatrachus. The sequence goes on along the minus strand of NC_134358.1, from coordinate 14,962,779 downwards.
CCGCAGCATCAGCCTCTCTCCTCCCAGCATCAGCCTCTCTACCCGCAGCATCAGCCTCTCTCATCCCAGCATCAGCCTCTCTGTCCCCAGCATCAGCCTCTCTCATCCCAGCATCAGCCTCTCTCATCCCAGCATCAGCCTCTCTCCTCCCAGCATCAGCCTCTCTGTCCCCAGCATCAGCCTCTCTCCTCCCAGCATCAGCCTCTCAGTCCCCAGCATCAGCCTCTCTGTCCCCAGCATCAGCCTCTCTGTCCCCAGCATCAGCCTCTCTCCTCCCAGCATCAGCCTCTCTGTCCCCAGCATCAGCCTCTCTGTCCCCAGCATCAGCCTCTCTCATCCCAGCATCAGCCTCTCTCATCCCAGCATCAGCCTCTCTCCTCCCAGCATCAGCCTTTTCTGTCCCCAGCTGATACCTTTTCGGTCCCCAGCATCAGCCTCTCTCCTCCCAGCCTACCCCAGCCTCAGCCTCCCCCAGCATCAGGCTCTCTTCTCTCAGCCTCCCCATCCCAGCCTTCCCCAGGATCAGCCTCTCTTCTCTCAGCCTCCCCATCCCAGCCTTCCCCAGGATCAGCCTCTCTCCTCCCAGCCTCCTCCAGCACGCCGTGCTCCTCTGCCGACACTCACACACACCCACACACACCCGATCGCATACACTCACACACACCCGATCGCATACACTCACGCACACACACATTGACGGTATTGCACATACGCCCTCATACTCACAACATCCGGAGATACCACATGCTTCTGGCCATGTGATCCTCCGGCAGGTCTTGGAAGCTCACAGCACAATATCGCCGCCGAGAAGCAAGCGATATCCCAGGATGTTGGGAGTATGTGGATGCGATGTGATGTGTGTGTGTGTGAGAGTGAGTGTGATCTGATGTGTGTGTGTGTTTGTGTGTGTGTGCTGTTATGTGTGTGCGTGTGTGTATTTTCCGCCGCTGCAGGACCTTGATGCGCTGGTAACTATGCTACCATGGTTACCAGCGCATCTCGTCCCCCGCTCGCACGGGAGCCCACACCAGCATACGCCGGCCAGCCCCAGCAATGCGAGGGTATGTGTCGGCTGGTTTGGCGGCGTACGCTGATGTGGGCTCCCAGGGGTACAGTACTCACCTGGTAGTCGTGGCTCCGTGACCGTGTCGGTTCGGGGAATGTGCGGGGGGCGGGGCCAGAGCTAGCGTGCATTGTGTGAGGGGGGCGGGGCGTGGCCGAGTTGCCAATGCCTGCAGGGTGCCGGGGCGAGAGGCCAATCTGTGGGGGGGGGGGGCGGAGCCTGGGCGAGCGGCCGGCCAATCCGTGTGGGGGCGCAGCCTGGGCGAGCGGCCAATCCGTGCGGGGGGGCGGGGCCATGGCGAGCCCAGCGGCCAATCAGCTTTGTGTCACCGTAAGGACACAATTTTGGAGCAAGACAGACAGACAGACAGAATAAGGCAATTATATATATATATATATATATATATATATATATATTACTATATTACACTGAGGAGAAGAGCGGCCATATTACTATATATATTACTATATCACACTGAAGAGAAGAGCGGCCATATTACTATATGTATATTACTATATCACACTGAGGAGAAGAGCGGCCATATTACTATATGTATATATTACTATATCACACTGAGGGGAAGAGCGGCCATATTACTATATGTATATATTACTATATCACACTGAGGAGAAGAGCGGCCATATTACTATATGTATATATTACTATATCACACTGAGGAGAAGAGCGGCCATATTACTATATGTATATATTACTATATCACACTGAGGGGAAGAGCGGCCATATTGCTATATATATATTACTATATCACACTGAGAAGAAGAGCGGCCATATTACTATATATATATTACTATATCACACTGAGGAGAAGAGCGGCCATATTACTATATATATATTACTATATCACGCTGAGGAGAAGAGCGGCCATATTACTATATATATTACTATATCACACTGAGAAGAAGAGCGGCCATATTACTAATATATATATATATATATATATATATATATATATATTACTATGTCACACTGAGGAGAAGAGCGGCCATATTACTATATATATATATATATTACTATATCACACTGAGGAGAAGAGCGGCCATATTGCTATATATATATTACTATATCACACTGAGAAGAAGAGCGCCCATATTACTAATATAGTAATATATATATATATATATATATATATATATATATCACACTGAGGAGAAGAGCGGCCATATTACTATATATATATATTACTATATCACACTGAGGAGAAGAGCGGCCATATTACTATATATATATTACTATATCACACTGAGGAGAAGAGCGGCCATATTACTATATATATATTACTATATCACACTGAGGAGAAGAGCGGCCATATTACTATATATATTACTATATCACACTGAGGAGAAGAGCGGCCATATTACTATATATATTACTATATCACACTGAGGAGAAGGGCGGCCATATTACTATATGTATATATTACTATATCACACTGAGGAGAAGAGCGGCCATATTACTATATGTATATATTACTATATCACACTGAGGGGAAGAGCGGCCATATTGCTATATATATATTACTATATCACACTGAGAAGAAGAGCGGCCATATTACTATATATATATTACTATATCACACTGAGGAGAAGAGCGGCCATATTACTATATATATATTACTATATCACGCTGAGGAGAAGAGCGGCCATATTACTATATATATTACTATATCACACTGAGAAGAAGAGCGGCCATATTACTAATATATATATATATATATATATATATATATTACTATGTCACACTGAGGAGAAGAGCGGCCATATTACTATATATATATATATATTACTATATCACACTGAGGAGAAGAGCGGCCATATTGCTATATATATATTACTATATCACACTGAGAAGAAGAGCGCCCATATTACTAATATAGTAATATATATATATATATATATATATATATATATATATCACACTGAGGAGAAGAGCGGCCATATTACTATATATATATATTACTATATCACACTGAGGAGAAGAGCGGCCATATTACTATATATATATATTACTATATCACACTGAGGAGAAGAGCGGCCATATTACTATATATATATTACTATATCACACTGAGGAGAAGAGCGGCCATATTACTATATATATTACTATATCACACTGAGGAGAAGAGCGGCCATATTACTATATATATTACTATATCACACTGAGGAGAAGAGCGGCCATATTACTATATATATTACTATATCACACTGAGGAGAAGAGCGGCCATATTACTATATATATATTACTATATCACACTGAGGAGAAGAGCGGCCATATTACTATATATATATTACTATATCACACTGAGGAGAAGAGCGGCCATATTACTATATATGTATTACTATATCGCACTGAGGAGAAGAGCGGCCATATTACTATATATATATTACTATATCACACTGAGGAGAAGAGCGGCCATATTACTATATATATTACTATATCACACTGAGGAGAAGAGCGGCCATATTACTATATATATATATTACTATATCACACTGAGGAGAAGAGCGGCCATATTACTATATATATATTACTATATCACACTGAGGAGAAGAGCGGCCATATTACTATATATGTATTACTATATCACACTGAGGAGAAGAGCGGCCATATTACTATATATATATTACTATATCACACTGAGGAGAAGAGCGGCCATATTACTATATATATATATTACTATATCACACTGAGGAGAAGAGCTGCCATATTACTATATATATTACTATATCACACTGAGGAGAAGAGCGGCCATATTACTATATATATATATGACTATATCACACTGAGGAGAAGAGCGGCCATATTACTATATATATATTACTATATCACACTGAGGAGAAGAGCGGCCATATTGCTATATATATATTACTATATCACACTGAGGAGAAGAGCGGCCATATTACTATATATATATTACTATATCACACTGAGGAGAAGAGCGGCCATATTACTATATATGTATTACTATATCGCACTGAGGAGAAGAGCGGTCATATTACTATATATGTATTACTATTTCACACTGAGGAGAAGAGCGGCCATATTACTATATACAGTACAGACCAAAAGTTTGGACACACCTTTTCATTCAAAGAGTTTTCTTTATTTTCATGACTCTGAAAATTGTAGATTCACATTGAAGGCATCAAAACTATGAATTAACACATGTGGAATGAAATACTTAACAAAAAAGTGTGAAACAACTGAAAATATGTCTTATATTCTAGATTCTTCAAAGTAGCCACCTTTTGCTTTGATTACTGCTTTGCACACTCTTGGCATTTTCCTGATGAGCTTCAAGAGGTAGTCACCGGAAATGGTTTTCCAACAGTCTTGAAGGAGTTCCCAGAGATGCTTAGCACTTGTTATCCCTTTTGCCTTTACTCTGTTGTCCAGCTCACCCCAAACCATCTCGATTGGGTTCAGGTCTGGTGACTGTGGAGGCCAGGTCATTTGGCGTAGCACCCCATCACTCTCCTTCTTAGTCAAATAGCCCTTACACAGCCTGGAGGTTGGAGATACGTTTGGAGGTCATTGTCCTGTTGAGAAATAGATGATGGTCCAACTAAATACAAACCGGATGGAATAGCACGCCGCTGCAAGATGCTGTGGTAGCCATGCTGGTTCAGTATGCCTTCAATTTTGAATAAATCCCCAACAGTGTCACCAGCAAAGCACCCCCACACCATCACACCTCCTCCTCCATGCTTCACGGGCTGTGGAGTCGGAGTCGGTGTTCATTTTGGTGGAGTCGGAGTCAGTATAAAATGGACAGACTCCTGAAATATATAATAAATTGGGTACAGTAGTTGAATGCAGAATGTACTGAATATTTTTTCATAGGAATTTGGGAAAGTTATGAAATGTCCTATAAATGGCTGGTTTATTCCTGATCTAAAGGCTGCTTTACACGCTGCGACATCGCTCAAGCGATCCCGTTGGGGTCACAGAGTTTGTGACGCACATCCGGCCGCTTTAGCGATGTCGTTGCGTGTGACACCTATGAGCGATTTTGAATCGTCGCAAAAACGTTCAAAATCGCTCATCGGTGACATGCCCCCCTATTCTCGATTATCGCTGCTGCTGCAGCTAGCGATGTAGTTCCTCGTTGCTGCGGCAGCACACATCGCTACGTGTGACACCGCAGGAACGAGGAACCTCACCTTACCTGCGCCTGCCCGCAACGAGGAAGAAAGGAGGTGGGCGGGATATTACGTCCCGCTCATCTCCGCCCCTCCGCTTCTATTGGGCGCCGGTTCAGTGACGCTGCTGTGACGTCGCTGTGACGCTGAACGAACCGCCCCCTTAGAAAGGAGGCGGTTCGCCGGTCACAGCGACGTCGCTAGGCAGGTAAGTAGTGTGACGGGTCCGCGCGATGTTGTGCGCTACGGGCAGCGATTTGCCTGTGTCACACAACCGATGGGAGCGGGTACGCATGCTAGCGATATCGGTCACGATATCGCAGTGTGTAAAGCGGCCTTTAGCGTACATTCACACACAACATTTTTGCTGCGTTTTTTGAGGATACATTTTCAGCTGCAAAAGCAGATCAGCTTTTTAAAAAACCGCATCACCTGAAAGATTTTTGAGCTCATAGATAATGTTTTCAATAGCAAAAGCAGATTAGAAAAATGCCACACAAACTGACATGCTCATTCTTTGTGAGGATCCGTTTTTGAGCCCAAAATCAGATCCTCACAAAGCAATGCTTCAAACATAAGTACAATTAAACTGATAAATGAGAGTAATGAACAACAGCTAGAAGTACATTTAGGATTCAGTATGTGTGAGATGGAGCCACAGTGCTGTTCATGTAACTGAGGAACAAACAGATATTACAACAGAAGGACAGCAAAATGATACTTTAGGATTAGATGATCTTGTTGAAGATGCTTCAAAACACTTTCATATTCATCACATGCGCTGTGCTGTGCACACGCTGCAGCTGGCAATAAGAGATGGTCTGCAAGAGGGACATGCTGGAAATCTGATTGGAAAAGTGAGGAAATTGGTTATTGCCACCAGAACCCCTAACATTGATTCCATCTTGAAGAGACGTGCTGGGAAAGGGGCAATTGTCGATCAAGCCACTCGGTGGGGCAGCACTTATTTAATGATAGAGCGATTGCTTGAACTAAAACAGTTTCTTATAGATATGGCAAACCCTCAGGTAACCTTAAATGAAGGTCAATGGACACAGGTGGCTGAATTGAAGGAATTGCTTAATGACCCATTTACCGTGACTAAAATTACAAGCTGAGGATTTAACTCCTGGCATTTTCATAATGGAGTGGAAGAACTTTCTATTTTGCCTGTCCCAAAGAGGTTTAATCTCAGTTTGCATTTCTGCTTCAATGAAACAGGGAGAGACACATCAATTGGAAAATAAAATTCTTCTGGCAGCTGTTTTTGTGGACCCAAGTCATCGTATACTGCTTGATGATCAACAGCTTACTAAAGGAAAAGAAGCTCTGACTGAGGTAGCAGTTAGGATGAGTGGCTACAGGACTGCCATGCGCAAGGGGACTTGGGGCCTGACAGTGCTACTGCTTCCGTATCTTCATCCTCATCAGATGAGGAGTTTAACTTTGACAGGTATTTGGATGACATGGAGCAGGCAAAGCGTTGCCGCAAGGAAAAATATTTCACTCCGTCTCCTATAGCAGCAGATTGACCAGATTTCATATTACAATATATATATTACTATATCACACTGAGAAGGGCGGCCATATTACTATATATATCACTATATCACACTGAGGAGAAGAGAGGCTATATATATATATATATATATATATATATATATAAAATGTATATATTACTATTTCACACTGAGGAGAGCGGCCATATTACTATATATATATTATTATATATATATTACTATATCACACTGAGGAGAAGAGCGGCCATATTACTATATATATATTACTATGAAGAAAAAAACAAAAAAGCTAGCACTAAATGTGCACTACAGCACTAAAAAATTCCAACTGTACTTATTATAAATATGAGATTTTTGGCAAAAAATTGCAATTTCTTGAGCCACCCCGCCACTTCACGGCAAATCTCTGTTGGGGCAGTCCTAACACTAAAATATTTTTAGAAAATGTGCCAAACGGCCTCACATATGAAATAGTAGAACTGCTCTTAGCAGCACTCACCTGGTCTATTTCAATCCCGTACCCATGACTGAATCATGGCTGTGGGCGGGAGAGGCCCAAGCAAATGCTGCATGAAGTAAATAACCTGTGGACAGGGCCTGATGACTAAATGTGAACAGTCACCAATCGCCAAAATCTAGACAGGTGGAATACAGCCTAAATTTGGGTGCATAGCAAGGTGGGGGTCAGCCACCGACCAATTCAATGAAGAAAAAACAATGAAGAAAAAACAGATATACTATATCTATATATAGATAACACATATTACTATATATATCACTATATCACACTGAGGAGAAGAGCGGCCTTATTACTATATATATATTACTATACACACTGAGGAGAAGAGCGGCCATATTACTATATATATATAATACTATATCACACTGAGGAGAAGGGCGGCCATATTACTATATATAAATATTACTATATCACACTGAGGACAAGGGCAGCCATATTACTATATATATATTACTATATCACACTGAGGAGAAGAGCGGCCATATTACTATATATATTACTATATCACACTGAGGAGAAGGGCGGCCATATTACTATATATAAATATTATTATATCACACTGAGGAGAAGGGCGGCCATATTACTATATATATATATATATATATATATATATATATATATATATTGCTATATCACCAAAAAATAATTAAAAAAATTGCAGTAAGGTCCCCCCATATTATGATACAAAACACATATAAAGCATGCAGCTACAGGGTGCAGCCCTCAGCCATGCACTTATCTTGGCTGTGCATCAAAATAAGAGCCCTTCCCTTCCTCCAATTTTGATACCTAGCCAATACAAAGTTAACAGCAGGAGCTGGTATTCTTAGGCTGGGGAAAACCATTGTCCCCACCCCAGCTTAATAATCGCAGCCACATGCATTAGGAGCCACAATCCTAGAACTTTACCTGGCTTTTCGCTATTGCTCTGGTGTGGTGGCAATCTGGGTAATTAGGGGTTAATTTCAGCTCACGGCTGCCACTAAGCCCTAGATTAGTAATTGTAGGCGTCAATGAGACCACCCATTACTAATCTGTAAGGCTGTGGTGAGGAATCTTTTTACTGCCGGAGGCCATTTGGAATTTTCTACCAATCTTCGGGGCCGCACCAAATTATCAACTTGAAAACTACTTGGCTATATTTGGTCAAACAATTAACTCACCCGTACTGTGGTGGCTGGAGCGGCTTCTCTTTTTTGCGGTTGTAATGTTCGGTGATATTGATCATGTTGTTTCTCATAACTGCTTTTCCAGGTTTGTCTTGGTCTGGAGAAGCTGGGGGCATACACATCACAGGAGAAGCTGAGGCATATACATCCCAGGAGACATTGGGGCATATTAATCCAAGGAGAGGCTGCGGCATATACATCCAAGGAGAGGCTGCAGCATATACAGTAAAGCACAGGAGAGGCTAAGGGCATATACATCACAGGAGAGGCTGGGGGCATATACATCACAGGAGAGGCTGGGGGCATATACATCACAGTAGAGGCTGGGGCATATACATCACAGTAGAGGCTGGGGACATATACATCACAGTAGAGGCTGAGGGCATATACATCCCAGGAGAGGCTGCGGGCATATACATCCCAGGAGAGGCTGCGGCATATACATCCAAGGAGAGGCTGCAGCATATACAGTACATTACAGGAGAGGCTGGAGGCATATACTTTACAGGAGAGGCTGGGGGCATATGCATCACAGTAGAGGCTGGGGGCATATACATCACAGGAACAGCTGGGGGCATATACATCCCAGGAGAGGCTGTGGCATACACATCCCAGGAGGGGCTGGGGCATACACATCACAGAAGGGGTTGGGGTGTATACATCACAGGAGGAGCATATACATCACAGGAGGGACTGGGGGCTTATATATCACAAGAGGGGCATATACATCACAGGAGATGCTGAGCATGGACAGCACTGGCAGTGGGCACAGACAGCACTAGGTGGCAGCACGAATAGCAATAGGTGGCAGCACGAACAGTACTAGGCGGCACAACGGATAGAACTAGGTGGCAGCACAGAGAACACTAGGTGGCAGTACTAACAGCACTAGCAGGCAGCACAGAGAGCATTAGGTGACAGCACTAGGAGGCAGCAGGGAGAACACTGTGGCAGCACTGACAGCACTAGGATGCTACACGGATTACACAGCACTGAGGGGGTTACACAGCACTGAGGGGGTACACAGCACTTGGGGCTACACACAGTACTAGGTGGTTCACAACACTGAGAGGTACACAGCACTTGGGGCTACACACAGTACTAGGGGATACACAGCACTGAGGGGTACACAGCACTTGGGGCTACACACAGTACTGGATGGTACACAGCACTGGACGGGGGAGGGGGTTCAGGGATGGGTTGTATACTCACAGTACTGGGAAGGGAGGAGTCACACAGCACAGGCCTGGGAGGCATGTACAGCAGGGAGGCATCTGCTGTACCTCCTCTTCTGTGACTTGAGCACAGCGCGCTGCTTACCCTGCCCGCAAGGTAAGACCTGAGCATGCCAGCACAGTCCCGGGTTCAGTCTAGAATGTATGGGCAGCAGTCAGGTCCTGAGAAGAGCCTGTAGATTCTAGCATCTACCCAGAACGCACTGGGATTTAAAGGGCCAGCAGCCAGCAAAAGCGCGAGTGCTGCTCAGCACTGCGGTTGGCTGGAATGTGCTTGCGGGCTGCAGAAAAAGTCGTGGGACGGAGGTTCCCCACCCCTGCTGTAAGGTAAAAGAAATAAACACAAACCGTGAAAAATCCTTTATTTGAAATTTAAAAAAAACGCCACTCTCTTTCTCCCCTTTATTAACTCCCAAAACACCCAGTTCAGATGTAATTCACATGAGGTCCCACAAAGATTTCGGCTCTGCTTCATACTGAAGTCAAAGCACGCTGGAACAGAACTTGTTTACTTTATGAAAAAGGGGGTGTTGCATAACAAAATCATATAACCCTTTAAAACGCAAATTTTATTAGTTACTGATTAAAATATCCACAAACCTTGTGCAATTATAAAAGGAAAATAAAGGGAGGAAGGTAAGATTCTCACCCTATCCGATAAACCTCCCTCCTGTCCACTACCTACCGCGGGGGTTGACACCCTGATGTCTACGAATATGGCGCCCCCACTCAGCGGTGGCTGTCCCTATGGAATCCCTAATAGACCCTCAAAACAGTCATGAATGATAGAATAAAGGGTTATGGGTAGGGCACATTCAAACCACATGACCCCTTATACGATAAGTGCTTGACTACCTCCTCATGACTAATTTGGTTGACCTCACCTGGTTGCTCCTTGTTATGCATTTGCACCTTTTTATGCATTGACACTCTATCATTAGACTGGCTTCTTGGGGCATATGAGCTGTTTGACCAATTGCACTCGTTTGCTCTTGAAGCCGGGATTTGTTTATATATTTTTTTGCACAATATATTGCGCTATGCACTTATACATGCACTTTATCAAATATGCATATGAAGTTGCTATTTGAGCACTAACTGTATGTATCTAATTATTTTGGATACTCCTGGTCCCTGAGGTTATATATCTATTTGAATTGGATGTTCCTGGTCTATAATCACTCCAGGGTACACCAGAATTATCTGAGGTTAGTCTGAGCCTGGTGGTCATATGCGATTGTCCCAACTATTCTGTCCACTAAGTTTGAATGTGCCCTACCCATAACCCTTTATTCTATCATTCATGACTGTTTTGAGGGTCTATTAGGGATTCCATAGGGACAGCCACCGCTGAGTGGGGGCGCCATTTTCGTAGACATCAGGGTGCCAACCCCCGCGGTAGGTAGTGGACAGGAGGGAGGTTTATCGGATAGGGTGAGAATCTTACCTTCCTCCCTTTATTTTCCTTTTAATTGCACAAGGTTTGTGGATATTTTAATCAGTAACTAATAAAATGTGCGTTTTAAAGGGTTATATGATTTTGTTATGCAACACCCCCTTTTTCATAAAGTATATTGAATATGGCTAGCTTTCTGACGGGTCCCATTGATATTAACTCCTGGGTCAAGGACGTGAACCAGGCATTCTGCACGAAAGAAATCCCAGAAGGCGGGATTGGGATCACCTCCCTGAAAACAAAATTTAGTGATCTTTATTCATCATATAAGGAGTACACAAAATCCTGATGGGAGATTAAGGCTCTCGAAAACTACCTTAAAAATAGAATTGTCCCCAAGGGCCTGAGAATATATCTCCGCCCTTCCCCCCCGTACCTCAAGTCCAAAACTCCTGGAAGCGTGGCAGACGGAATCCATAGAGTCTTCTCTTAGATTTATGACCTTATTGGTACAAGAAGAGAAGACACTTTTGGAGCAGGCTACCATCAAATTGAATTTGGATATAGAGAGTATCCTTAAATTCAAATCAGATCCTGATTTCAATAAAAGAGAGAGTGCCCTACAGGTCTCTGTGGAGAAATATCAGGGGTATATTAAGGAGAGAAAACACCTACAATTTCAGAGAGACCTCAGAGAGTTTTCCACGAACCAGGCATACAATTTCGTAAGTCCAGCCCAGAGAGACACTGATATCTCCTCCTCTGATGAAGAGGTTTCTGACACCGAAAGGGTAGGGGGGGAAGCCTGGTTCAGTAATAGAGGTAAACGGCAGAACAGAAGATGGAGGCGGGGAGGGAAGAATACCTATCCCACAAGAGATCCTATAAATACAAGATCTTATGGGCAGGAATCAGGATTTTCGCATACATCTACTTCTGCAGCATCAGGTGGAACAAAGACATCATCTATTTTAGAACAGGGGATTTCCCGGGTATACCAACTGAGGAACCGGGTGAATTAGCCGTTGAGCGGATACAGAGTGGAGGGTTAAACAGGAGTCAAATTATTAATCTATCCAACTTTATACCGAATGAGAAACAATATAGCATCCTGAGAAAGGGTCTTTCATTCGTACCCACGAATGATTACAATTATTTTCATTGGGTTAAGGATTTACAGCTCTTCGGGAGGAAATTAAAATGGAGAAAATTTTTCCTCAACAATGATAGAGAGAGTTGTAGAAGTTTGGTATTGACTGATGAGGATATGGAGGGATATCAGTCACTCCTAGGACTCCTTCAAGAACAGGACGCTAGTAACGGTAATGGGCGTGGCCCTTTCACTAAGCGTAAGGCTAAGAGCACGAGGATGCCTCCACAAGATGATACTACTAATATTGATCTTTTTTTAAACCTTGTGGAAAGAGACCTCAAAAGGATCCCCCGTAGAAATGATGGTCTGGATCGTAACCTCACTGATGATGAGTTTCTGGCACTGCAAGATCTTGAGAAAAATGAGAGTTTAATAATAAAGCCTTCGGACAAGGGTGGCAATCTTGTGATTTTGAGTCATGAAAGATATCTAGAGATGTGCCACCGTGTCCTAAAAGACAGACACACGTATGAAGCACTCACCTCCAATCCTCTAAATGAGTATAAAACATCCTTGCTTATGATATTAGAGGAGGCAAGGAGGGTTGGTTTGCTGACTAATAGCGAATCTGATTTTTTGAAACCCACTTCTCCGGTTATGCCGATTTCTTATACCTTACCCAAGGTCCACAAAGGGCTTGAGGTGCTGAAGGGCCACCCCATTATATCGGGTGTGAATTCGTTTACACAAAACAGCGGTATTTATATCGATGAAGTTTTGCGTCCCTTCGTCACCTCGCTTCCGTCGTATACACGTGACACAGCCGATCTACTAGGTAAATTGGATGGTATTACGGTTGGAGAGGACGTACTTCTGGCTTCAATTGATGTAGAGGCTCTCTACAGCAATATACCTCATATACTAGGATTGAAAGCAACTGAGTACTACCTCAATACACGTACCAGGGAACATAGGGATCATAATCGATTCCTGCTGGAATTGCTGGACTTCTTATTACATCATAACCTCTTTAAATTCGACGGTAAGTACTTCCACCAGCTCAGGGGGAAAGCTATGGGGAGCCCTTGTGCTCCCTCGTATGCAAACCTCTTCCTGGGCTGGTGGGAAGAAACCGTCATCTTTATGGATGGGAACCACTGGTGGCAGCCACACATACTATTGTGGTCAAGATATATAGATGACATATTTGTCCTGTGGTTGGGGTCCAGCACTTTGTTCATGAGGTTCGTAGAGTTGCTTAATGCGAATGAATTAAACCTTCATTTCACTTTTGAGGTAGATACGAAAGAGCTGCCTTTTATGGATGTGACCATTAAAAAAGAGCCGGATGGCGTCCTCTCCACTAGTACTTACCGTAAACCCATGGCAACTAACAACATTCTGAGGTGGGACAGTCATCATCCGTTCCCACTGAGGAACGGTATTCCCAAACGCCAATATCTTCGGCTGAGACGGAATTGCTCGACCGTGGAGGCCTACCAGTCTCAAGCTAAGGACATGACTAGGCGTTTTGCAGATAGAGGTTACCCCCCTAAGGTACTACATTGTGCCAGAGACCATGCAGAGAAACAGGATAGGATGGCACTTCTGCATGGCTGTGGCAGAAAGAGAAAAGAGGAGGACGACATCACCAGATTAATTGGCACATTTGACTGTCAGAACGAAAGGGTTCTCAGGGTGCTTAATAAACATTGGGACATCCTCACTTTGGACCCTGACTTGAAGCACATGATTTCACAAAAACCGAGCATCACGTACAGGAAGTGCAGGTCTCTTAGGGACAGATTGGTCCACAGTTGTTACACTAGACCCAAACATCCCGGTACGTGGCTGGACAGGGGCCTCTGTGGTTTTTTTTAGGTCCGGTGACTGTTCATACTGTAATTCAATGAGACCTGCGAAGTCCGTAAGGAGTGCAAAGAACGGGAAGGAAACGAAGTGCAAAACGACAGGAGTGGTGTATGTGGCCACCTGCTCATGTCCTATGGACTACGTGGGTAAGACAAAGAGAGAGCTACGTAGGAGGGTGGGAGAACACCTTGGCGACATACGTAATCAACGGGATACCTCCTTAGGGAGGCATATGAACTCTCACCATGGGGGTAATGTACACGAAGTAATGTTTCAGGTCTTGGAGGTGGTTAAGAACAATCCTAGGGGTGGCGACCATGATAAGGCTCTTCTAAGAAAAGAATGCGAATGGATCTTTAGGATGGAGTCTGTACACCCTGGGGGTTTGAATGTGCAGATTTCGTATGCCTGCTTCCTCTGAAGCCCTAGGTTAATGTATTTGTTCCCTGTGGTCTGTTGGCTTGAATCCCGCAATAGGGAGGTATTAGTGTCCAATATAAGCTACATTATTATGTAGTATTAATATAAATTGGTGCCTGATGTGGATTGCCCCGCTCCTCCATTTCCCTCCGACCCCCCCTCGCCTCCCTATGCACGCCCGATTTTCCATCTGCCCCCCCCCCCTCGTTCCCCCCCCTCTCCTCCCTCCCCAAAGGAACCTTCTCCCCCATTTGGGAGTTTTTGCACGTATCTATACTGACAGTGTAATCAGTGCACATTTCTTATAATGATGGAGGTTTGATCTTTTAATAAACCTTATAGCCTTTATCGTGGGCTGTGGATGTCCGTTTATATGATAAATGTGCAATAATGTTACACCTTGGAGAGGGTACCCGGTTATGGTGATGCGCCCTAATTTGGAGTGCGGCCATATAGGATATGCGCCCCAGTGTTGTGCGGGATGTGCGCTTGATATGAAATGTGACACATACAATCTCTGCCTGCCCTGATGATAAGGATCGTAGGCGACGTCACAGTGGGAGAACAGATGAGGGATCTTCCCTGTTTTACATCATATCTGCAGTTGGTCTCCTCCCATCTATTTGGCTGTGTGTGCCTATGTGACGCCGCTTCCGGTTTCGCTTTGTGACGCAGCTGTGGGACGCAAGCGGTGTTTGGCCATGGAACGCATCAGGGGGGTGTTCCCAGGCCTGGCCTTTGTCATCACACGTGACTCTGGACGTCAGATCACGTGAACGGAACATAGTGTCATTTACTTGTATGTTTATACTGTTATCGCTTTACTGGATACCCCATAGACCTTGGAATGGGAGCATCACACCTCACTATATCTGATTGGGGACTTTATCCTGTTATCATATGGTATGAGGGTGTGGGTTGGCGTGGATGGGGGCGTGCCTGTGTGTGAGGGGATGGGGTGGGTGGATTGGCTGGGGGTGGGGGCGGCCCACATTGGACACAAGATAAAAGGAGACCTTAGCTATCAGGTCTCCCCCTTTATCCAGACATTATGCTGTCCTGAGAACGATTGGCAAGTTGTATATCAAGCCTCCTGATGATCCGTGGCTGGAGAAACGCGTCGAGGCGACTCCGGGGCATTTATGGGACGCGCACATGACCCCTTATACGATAAGTGCTTGACTACCTCCTCAGGACTAATTTGGTTGACCTCACCTGGTTGCTCCTTGTTATGCAGTTGCACCTTTTTATGCATTGACACTCTATCATTAGACTGGCTTCTTGGGGCATATGAGCTGTTTGACCAATTGCACTCGTTTGCTCTTGAAGCCGGGATTTGTTTATATATTTTTTTGCACAATATATTGCGCTATGCACTTATACATGCACTTTATCAAATATGCATATGTAGTTGCTATTTGAGCACTAACTGTATGTATTTAATTATTTTGGATACTCCTGGTCCCTGAGGTTATATATCTATTTGAATTGGATGTTCCTGGTCTATAATCACTCCAGGGTACACCAGAATTATCTGAGGTTAGTCTGAGCCTGGTGGTCATATGCGATTGTCCCAACTATTCTGTCCACTAAGTTTGAATGTGCCCTACCCATAACCCTTTATTCTATCATTCATGACTGTTTTGAGGGTCTATTAGGGATTCCATAGGGACAGCCACCGCTGAGTGAGGGCGCCATTTTCGTAGACATCAGGGTGCCAACCCCCGCGGTAGGTAGTGGACAGGAGGGAGGTTTATCAGATAGGGTGAGAATCTTACCTTCCTCCCTTTATTTTCCTTTTTTTTTTTTTTCCAAAACGTTTTTTATTGATTTTTCAAATTTGTAAAAACATGACAAGTATCATTGCAAAAAAAGAACATTCGTCTGACAAAATGTGACATAGAGGTGGGTGGTACCCCAATTTGGAGTTCCATGTTGCTGTTCGATTTAAGATAGTATACAGTAACATTAAACCAAAACAGAGGTAATGAAATATAATATAACATATGCAATACAATTCGTTAAATCTCTGTGTCGTCCCTGAATGATTTCAATTTTGCTAGCGTGTCTTGGTATTCCCAACCGTCTCGTCTCCCCCTCCCGCCAGAGCCCCCTCCTAGGTGATTCTCAGTTTACCCAGGCTGTCCTGGATATCGCTCAGGATATACCACTCCGAGTGAACAAAAGGTGCCATCAGGTTAATTATTTCTCCCTGTGTGAATTGGCTTTCAATAAAATGTCTCCATCTCACAAAAAACTTGGCTGTCAACCCATCTTTATCCCTCTCCGCTTCTAGTTTTTCCCACTTCAGAAGGTTGTGTAGTTCGCCCACAACCTCCTTTATGGATGGGCCCTCCCTTTGAATCCAGTGTTTTAAGATGCAACGCTTAGCTATCATGGCTATGTCATGCGTTATTGCGTATTTCCTCTTTTCCTGCGTGCTCGGTCCTCCTCCTACTCCTCCCTCAAAGGAGTGGAAAATCCACACCATTAAGTCTAGTTTGCTGAAAATTCCCCATGTTGACTGGGCAAATAGTCTGACTTGGTTCCAGAACCTAGCGATTGTCTCACATTCCCATAGCCCATGCAGCATATCCGTTTTCTCTTTTTGACACTTAGGACACCACCTATCCCTACCTGGTATGTTGAAACCTATAATGGCCCTATGTAGAATTCTGAATTGAGTGTCTCTCCATCTCTCATTGGTAATATGTTTCCGCACTTGTACCCATCCTCTCAGTATATCATCCACCACTTCTTCCCTTCCCAATTGTTTCCCCCACGCTTTTAAAGTCCGACTATCCTCCCGTGAGATAAGCACCCTCCTTAGCGATCGATATATTTTAGAGACATTTATACTTGTTACATCACATTCCAGTAACTCATCAATCGAACTTCTGTTCAGCTCTCTTCCAACCACACCCAGGTCTCCTATTATTCCATGTTTCAATTGTTCATACTGGATGATATGTGAGCTATTAAGGTTGTACTTATCCAACACTTCCCGACCTGTCATCCACCTCCTGTCCTCCACATTCATAACATCTATCATTCTCCTGACTCCCCTCTCTTTCCATCTAGTAAATAGCTTGTTTTCTCGTCCCAGGGGAAAATTTGGGAATGCCCAGGGGTTCAAGTACTTGGACACTTTCCATGAGAGCCCCAGTTTTTTCCTTACCGACTTCCATGTTAGCATGGTGTCTCGGAATATAATTGAGTTCCTTATGTGCCCTTCAACCCTGGATAGTGGGGAGTGCAGAATGGACGTCAGATCCCACGGTGACGCATATTTAGTTTCCATCGCATGATCTGAGTGCCTACTCGTTCCTCTCACCCAATCAATTACATGCCTCATGATACATACAAGATTATACCCTTGGACATCTGGAAAGTTTAGACCTCCCTCCTCTGCTGACTTCATCAGCGTACGCAGCTTTATTCTGGGTTTCCTTCCCCTCCACAGAAATTCTGTATACGCGGAGTTGAGCTTATTCACATCCTTTAGTTTTAGCAATAGCGGGATTGTCTGGAAGGGATACAGCAGCCTAGGAAAGCTCATCATTTTTATCAGGTGGCATCTTGCCAGTAATGGAAGTGGCAGACCTTTCCATCCCTTTAATTGAACTATAATTTTCCTGATTAGCGGTCCATAATTCAAGTTATAGATTGTTTCCACCGATCTTCCTATATGCACTCCCAGGTATTTAATTGAAGATTGTGCTATAGGAATTCCACATAGACAGCCATCCCTTATTTGTCCCCCCATTGTCCCATGATGCCCCTTTAGGAACATGATCTCGCATTTTTTTTTGTTCAGTTTGAAACCGGAGAATGAGCCAAATTTTTCAATCAAGGCAAGAGTCTGTGGCAAATCCGCACCGGGGTCCCCCATATAAAGTATGATGTCATCAGCAAAAAGCGCTGTCTTTACTTCTGAACCCCTTATCTTGATTCCTTTAAAGCTATTTTGTCCCTGTAGTATTCTTGACAACGGCTCGATTGCCAGGTTGAATAAAAGAGGAGATAATGGGCAGCCCTGTCTTGTTCCCTTCATCAAAGGGAACACGTCTGATAGAAAGCCCGGAGTGTGTACCCTAGCTCCCGAGTTGGCATAAAGGTTTCTAATGTAAAGTCTCATCTTGCCTACAATCCCTATGGCCTCCATTACCCTGTCTAACCACCCCCAATTTACATTATCAAACGCTTTTTCTGCGTCAAGTGTAACTAGGGCAGGTCTAGCCCCTCCCTCAGTGAGACCCAGTCTAACCGCGTCTACCACTAGAATTGTCTTTCGGATATTGGTAATGGCATTTCTCCCCTTAATAAACCCCACCTGGTGATTCGTAATGATCCTAGGTAAGATCTCGGCCAGTCTATTAGCCATGATCTTGGACATAATTTTTAAATCCTGATTTATGAGCGATATAGGTCTATAACTAGAGGGATCATCCAGGTCCTTGGTTCCCTTGGGGAGTAATTTAATATATGCTATGTTGGAATTTTTGGTTATTTCCGCCCCTCCCAGGAAAGCATTAAAGACTGAGGTTAGATCCGGCGAGATCAGATCCTTCAGAGCCTTATAGAATTCACTATTGAAACCGTCAGATCCCGGTGCCTTGTTGGTGTTAAGCTCCCCAATTGTTCTCGTCACCTCCTCTACTGTGATATCTGCGTTTAAGGCACTCAAATCTTCCTCCGTCAAGCTAGGCATTTGGGCTTGTCTTAGCCACTCTGCCTCATCAGTCATGTCGTTATTCCCTGACCCATATAGTTTTCTATAGTAATCTCCCAACAGTTTATTAATGTCCTTAGGATCCGTAGTCACCTCTCCCCCCTTTGTTTTCAGTTTAGAGATCACTGTCATCTTTCTGCTGCCCCTTGCCAGATTGGCCAACATCCTTCCCGCCTTGTTGCCAAACCTATGTAAGTCAACCTCCTTGTGCGACCAGAATAGTTGTTCCTTTTTTTTGGCCCATTCGTCAAATCCCTCTTTTGCCTCCAGCCATCTGCCTTTTGTCATGGGAGATCTATTTGTCACATAATTTGTATATGCTACCCGTACTGCTTCACTATGGAAATTATAATTCTCATTGGTTTTCCGTTTGATCATGGCTGCGTACCCCACCAGACGGCCCCTTAGGACCGCTTTTGCCGTTTCCCAAAATATCACTGGGGACTCTCTATGTTCCTTATTGTCCTCTGCGAATTCTCCCCACCACTCCTGTAGCACCTTATGGAAATTATCTTGCCTGAGAAGGAACGATGGGAATCTCCATATGATATCTGTACCTCTCCTGAATTTCTCTCTAATGCCCAATCTCACCGGACTATGATCAGAGATCACCATATTCTCTATCACACAATCTTGCGTTCCACTCAGTAAGTCTTGCGAGATCCAGAACTGATCAATACGTGACCAGCTATCATGAGGGTGAGAGAAGTGTGTATACTCTCTGTCATGTGGGTGAGTTAGTCTCCAGATGTCTTTCAGTCCTACGTCTTCTAATGTTACATCCCTATTGTCTAAACTCCTGCCCACATTAGCTGTCCCCTCCTCGCCCCTCCTCCTATCTTCAGCTGAGTCTGGGACGGTGTTAAAATCGCCTCCCACTATAATGTTAGCCTCCCCATCTGCTAATATGATGGCCTTTATGTCATCATGAAATGTGATTTGTTGTGAATTTGGGCCATAGACATTATAAATACTGAGTTTACCCGCTGGACTAACGATTGTTAAGTGCTGCCACCTTCCATGGTCGTCTGCCTCATGTGCCACTACCTCATGACTGAATTGTTTATTTATTAGAATCATAGTGCCCGCTTTTCTACCTTGTGCCGCTGCCCCGTAAACTGTGCCCACCCAATGTTTCTTCATGCGGAAAAAGTCCTCCCCCCCCAAGTGGGTTTCCTGTAATAAGGCAATGTCTGTCTTTAGTCTTTTCAGATGTCTCAATATCATTGCTCGTTTGTTAGGTGATCTCAGCCCTTTAACATTCCACGTAGTTATCTGTATCATGTTAACCTGTGTATTCTGCTTTTACTACTCCCTCCCCTATGGGCCCCTGCATCAAGGAAGACGAGATGTTCGACACTAGAATCACAGTTGGTACCACAAAATCGACACTCCCTTTCCCCACCTTGCAAATATAACAAATACAACAAAAAGCATGTAACTGTAAAACATATTTTCCCTTCCGAGAAATCCACGGCGCTTCCCGCCACGTTGGTGAGCTCCCCTATTCCTAGCCAAAATATGTAGCTCCCTAATCACCCCCCAAAAAATATATGTTCTATCCCCGGACTAACTTGAATAAGCCTTTGAAAATTATGCAAAAATTAGCACAGTATGTCAAAACCTCAGCAAGATTCTCCAGTCCTACTTATCTCTGACTCCAGGTAGCCATCAGTCCGCCCAGAACAGGCCCACTTCATTTGAATTTGGATGATGTTCCTGGACAAAGGAGAAAAAGAAAAAAAGACCAAGGGGAGAGAAGATGGAGAAAGAAAGAAGAAGAACAAAAAAAAAAAAAAAAGAGAGGGGGGGGGAAGAGGACCCAGACTTTGGGATGTTTTCCTCTCTTTTCTCCCTTCCCCCTCCTCCTCTCACCTCCCCAACCCTCTCTCCGTAATGCATCCTCCTCAACGCCTCTCCCTGTTTGGGAAGAGAAAAAAAAAAAAAAAAAAAAAACAGGCAAAAAAAGGAAAAACAATGAGCGAGTTCCAGTTCAGGTATCATGGTTTCTCTCCAAGGGTTGGTTCCTGTGTTCCAGGCGAGAATTATGCTGTCGACCCGGGCTTGGCCTCCTTTCCTCCCTGGTCTCGACTTGCTTTTGTCCCCCAAGACGTCCCACATCTCTTCCTGAGCTTGTGGGGGATCCTCTTCTATTATTCCCTTCTCCACTAGCTCCTTTTTCTTGCCTTTCTGACCTAGTCTTGTTGAGCTCTGCCATGAGAATGTTTTCTGCTTCTTTGTAGTCCTTGTAGTATACAAACGAGCCATTGGGGTTTCTAACTTTCAGTGTAGCAGGGTATAATAGCTGGCACTTTACTTTTTTGTTGTACAGAAATGAGCAAATTTTGGTAAATTCTTTTCTCCTTCTGGATACTTCCGCTGAATAATCCCCAAAAATTAGCAGTCTGTTGCCTTGATATTGTAGTGGACGCTTTCGTTCTCTAAAGGCCCTCAATATTTCCTCCTTATGCTTATAATCAAGGTACTTGACAATCACCTGCCTGGCTCTTATCGGGGTATTCTTGTTTGAGTTTTGGCCCTCTCCCTTATTCGCCTCCTGGTGTCTCAGTGGACCCACTCTGTGGGCTCTTTCAACTCTGAATTTCGCCTTTATGCCCAGGGCCTGCGGTAGCTCCAACTCGCATATATTATCCAACTGTCCAATCGACACAGACTCTGGCAACCCGACTATACGTAGGTTGTTTCGTCTCGATCTGTTTTCCAAATCGTCTGCTTTATCCTTCAAGTATTCATTAGATTTTGCTAGAGCTGCTATTTGTGCTTGCATAGCCAGTATTGTCTCCTCGGAGTCAGATATTCTCTGCTCTGATTCTGCCAGTCTAGAGGCATGGGCATTTATCTGTTTTTGCATATTAGCTAATGATGTTTGTATGGCTGCCTCAATAGCCACTTTAACCTCTTTTGACAAGTGTGATGTCACTTCTTCAGCCAGTTTTTTATAGTCCACATTAAGCTTTTGTGTGTACTTGTCTTGGCCTGCAGGTGGTGCTGTTTTCTTAGTTCTCTTTGTCTGGACTGGGCCACCACCTCCATCCCCCAATAGCTTGCAGGCTTGTGATGTTGGTGTAGTAGGCTGCTTTTTGTTTCCTTTGGAAGGGGTACTATGAATTCTTGCATTTGACTTCCTGTGAGTCTGAGTGGGATTAATCTCCCTGTGCTGTTTGTCAGTTTCATCCTCCAACACTGCTGTGTCTTTGAGCTGCCCTGCTTTGTCTGCATCTTCTCTCCCCTCTGCCTCCATATCTCCTTCATCCTCCCATTGCGATCCACTGTCATCAGTCCCCTGCATCCACCTCTCTCCTGCTGTGTCCTCCTGTGACTCCTCGCTCATATCTTCCTTATCTCCTGTCTCCTCGCTCATATCTCCCTTATCTCTCCCCTTCCAGCTCTGTGTTTGCTTTTCTGTGTCTCTCACCATGCGTTCAGGCTCCTCCCCCATCAGGCTCCTCGCCATTATCTTATCTTCTCCCCTGTCCATATCAAAGCTTCTCCAGGCTGACTCACCGCTCCCAGAGCTTCTCAGGAGGTACCTTTCCATAGCTGTCTGCTTTAGGTAACCTCCTGTGCTGCTCTCTGTTTGGTGGCTCGTCCGGGGGGGTCTGTTTTTAGTCGGTTTCTGTGAGGGGTGGCAGGAGATTCTCCTCTAAGCTTCCACCTCAGCCAGGACAGGAACAGGAAGTACCTTATTTTCCTTTTATAATTGCACAAGGTTTGTGGATATTTTAATCAGTAACTAATAAAATTTGCGTTTTAAAGGGTTATATGATTTTGTAACAGAACTTGTTTGCACTCTGTGGGCTTCAGGCAGAGAATGACTGAGCCGCAACAATGAGCTGTGATGTCACTCAGTTTATTTGCGGTCACAGGTGGGTACAGAGGGAATCTCCAGCGTGCTTTGACTTCAGTATGTAGCAGATCCAAAATCTTTTTGGAACCTCATGTGAATTTGGTTTTGACAACCTTTCATTGCATTTTCCCGTCAGGAGGTGCAAATTTGGTGCTGGAATTTGATGCAGACATTTCAGCACAATCTTGATTATGTGTTTGTTGTTTAAACAAATTTTCAATAAAAACTATTGAAACATAAAACTGTTTTTGAATATTCTTTGGCCAAGAGATGCAGAATTGGTGCTGAACTATTTACACCATATTCCTGCACTAAATCTGCATCTCCTGGCAAAAAATCACATCAAGACTACATCGTGCTTTGATGCTTTTTTTTTTGTCAGAAGATACAAATTTGGTGCAGGAATATGGTGTATACATTTTAGCACCAAATCTGCATCTCTTGGCAAAAAAAATGCAGGTTTTCTACCAGGAGATGCAGGTCTGAGAACTCACTGACCTCACAGTCACAGGTGGGATACCGTGGGGACCTACAGCTGTGACTGCAAATAAACTGAGTGACGTCACCACTTGTCGCTGTGGCTAAGTCATTCTCTACCTGAAACCCACAGTGCGTGGAAATGTTCTGTGCCAGTGCGCTGTCATTTCAGTATGTAGCAGAGCCGTAATAGTCATAGGACCTTGTGTGGATTATGTCGGAACTGGGTGTTTGGGGGGTAATTAAAGATGTGTGTGTTTTGTAGTTTTTCTTTTGTATTTTATTTCAAATAAAGGAGTTTTCTTTGCTTTGTGTTTTTATTTCTTTTCACTTACAGATTAGTAATGGGGGTGTGGTTCTCATAGATTCCTCCCCTTACTACCGTGTTTCCCCATAAATAAGACACTATCTTATATTTCTTTTTTTTTGCCCGAAAAAAGCACTAGGGCTTATTTTTGGGGAGACATGGTTTGGGGTAAGTATACCCCCCCAAAAAAACAGATCCCCTTTCTTAGGATCGTCATAATTACCAGACCCCACACGTCTGCGTGGCTCCCAGGTCTTCCTGCGATTCTCAGTGGGTACGCTGCATGCCGTTCTCCCCTGCTTCTGGCCGACACACAGATCACACGCACACTCACACATCAGATCGCATACACACACACCACACATCGCACATACAATCGCGCACGCACACACTAACCACATCCGATGATACCACTTGCTTCCGGCCAGCAGGGGACTATCTGCTCTCTTGTCTCTATGATGGGGTCTACCCGCAGGTCCTGGAAGCTCCACTGCACAGTGCAGAGTGTCACATGATGTGGTCCACCCGCAGGTCTTGTAAGCTCCACTAGACAGCGTCACAGGTCCTTAAGCCGCCAAGAAGCAATCGATATCGCTGGATGTGGTGAGTGTGTGTGTGCAATCTGATGTGTGATTTGATGTATGTGTGTTCCGCTGAAGGTCCTTGATGCATTCCACTGCTCCCAGTTGTCATCTGGTGAGTATGATGGGTCTTCTCTTTTCTGTCTTCTTTCTTTTGGGGGTGTCTGCTTTCTATACTGAAGTGTCCTTCAGTATTCTTTAACTTTTTTAGCTGCATGTACACTTCATTATTGGACCGCGACTAGGACTTATTTTCGGGGAATCAGGTTTAGCGGCAGTGAACCAGGGCTATCGGGATAAGCTGGGTAAAGTTCTGGGATTGTTGCAGCTAATGGCTGCAACAATCCTGGGCGGCTGCAAACTGCTATTTTTATTTGCTGGGGAGGCTCATAACCATGGGTCTCCCCAGCCTGAGAATATCAACCTCCAGCTGTTGGCTTTATCATCATGGCTGGGTATCAAAATTGGGGGGGTGGGGGGATTGCACTTCGGATTTTAAAATTATTTATTTAAATTTAAAAAAAGGCACATGCGGTCCCTCCGTATTTTGATACACAGCGAAGATAAGCACACAGCTGGTGGCTGCAGCCTGTAGCCATATGCTTTATTTGTGCTGGGTATGATAATATTTTATAATATCATAATATTTTTACACCACTAAAGACACACACAATGTCTGTGATTGGTTGCAGGCGGAAACGTCATACAGGGTGGGGGCATGTCTGACTGCAACCAATCTGAGACGTGGGGACTGTCAGTTTGAGGGTAAGCAGTGCATATGCATGAGGGATAATGAGCAGCCCTGGAAGTAGTGTTACAGGCATGTTATATATATAGTATATACAGTTAGGTCCAGAAATATTTGGACAGTGACACAATTTTCGCGAGTTGGGCTCTGCATGCCACCACATTGGATTTGAAATGAAACCTCTACAACAGAATTCAAGTGCAGATTGTAACGTTTAATTTGAAGGTTTGAACAAAAATATCTGATAGAAATTGTAGGAATTGTACACATTTCTTTACAAACACTCCACATTTTAGGAGGTCAAAAGTAATTGGACAAATAAACCAAACCCAAACAAAATATTTTTATTTTCAATATTTTGTTGCGAATCCTTTGGAGGCAATCACTGTCTTAAGTCTGGAACCCATGGACATCACCAAACGCTGGATTTCCTCCTTCTTAATGCTTTGCCAGGCCTTTACAGCCGCAGCCTTCAGGTCTTGCTTGTTTGTGGGTCTTTCCGTCTTAAGTCTGGATTTGAGCAAGTGAAATGCATGCTCAATTGGGTTAAGATCTGGTGATTGACTTGGCCATTGCAGAATGTTCCACTTTTTTGCACTCATGAACTCCTGGGTAGCTTTGGCTGTATGCTTGGGGTCATTGTCCATCTGTACTATGAAGCGCCGTCCGATCAACTTTGCGGCATTTGGCTGAATCTGGGCTGAAAGTATATCCCGGTACACTTCAGAATTCATCCGGCTACTCTTGTCTGCTGTTATGTCATCAATGAACACAAGTGACCCAGTGCCATTGAAAGCCATGCATGCCCATGCCATCACGTTGCCTCCACCATGTTTTCCAGAGGATGTGGTGTGCCTTGGATCATGTGCCGTTCCCTTTCTTCTCCAAACTTTTTTCTTCCCATCATTCTGGTACAGGTTGATCTTTGTCTCATCTGTCCATAGAATACTTTTCCAGAACTGAGCTGGCTTCATGAGGTGTTTTTCAGCAAATTTAACTCTGGCCTGTCTATTTTTGGAATTGATGAATGGTTTGCATCTAGATGTGAACCCTTTGTATTTACTTTCATGGAGTCCTCTCTTTACTGTTGACTTAGAGACAGATACACCTACTTCACTGAGAGTGTTCTGGACTTCAGTTGATGTTGTGAACGGGTTCTTCTTCACCAAAGAAAGTATGCGGCGATCATCCACCACTGTTGTCATCCGTGGACGCCCAGACCTTTTTGAGTTCCCAAGCTCACCAGTCAATTCCTTTTTTCTCAGAATGTACCCGACTGTTGATTTTGCTACTCCAAGCATGTCTGCTATCTCTCTGATGGATTTTTTCTTTTTTTTTAGCCTCAGGATGTTCTGCTTCACCTCAATTGAGAGTTCCTTAGTTCCTTTCTCCGATTTGGATGTGAAAACTCTCATATTGCAGCTGGGAGTGTGCACTTTCAGCCCATATTATATATATAATTGTATTTCTGAACATGTTTTTGTAAACAGATAAAATAACAAATCTTGTGTCACTGTCCAAATATTTCTGGACCTAACTGTAATAAAAAAAACAAAACATTTTTGATAGTAAAATAAATTTTCATGCTTTTATCTTGATTTTTTTATTTTTTTCATTTATATATTTATCCCCTTTTTTGTAAGTAATACAGTTTTACATTTAGCACCATGTAGTAATTTTGGCCAATATCTTGTAGTTGTGTTTCCATCCTGGTCCTCATCTTTTGTTAATGTTCCCCATCCTGTTCCCCTTCTTGTAGCAATATGCACCATCCTGCTCCCCATCCTGTAGTAATGTGGCCATCCTTGTTCCCTTGTAGTAATGCATTCATCCTTATTTCCATCGTGTATTAATGTGCCCATCCTTGTTCTCAGCCTGTAGTAATGTGCCCCATTCTTGTTCCCATCCCATAGTAATGTTCTTCATCCTTGTTCCCATCCCGGAGTAATATCCCCATTCCTTGTCCTCTGTGACGGGGTATGCGACAGAGCAGTAAGGGACGCCAGGCTGAGGAATAATCCAAAGGGCTTTATTGGAACCACAAAGATAAAGCACCAAACATAAATCCTTAAAGCCTGCAAGGAGTCCACAACAAAACAGATCCGGGGGCGTCTCCCGATATTCTGACGCCAGGGAAAATATGGCAGTGGTTCTTATATGAATTCCAACAGGGTGAACAACAAAACACAATCCCACGTGGCAATTCATCTCCAATCTGTAACAGCCCATACACATGCACTAGGATCCAGCCTCAGCTATAAATCCTATTGCTTCTCCAGCCGAGATCCAACTACTGACTAAATGGGTCTCATTGTTCTTTTGGCCCCTGGGATTAGCCCCTTAGGTGGGCAGAAGGGCACACCTCCCCTGGACATTTGATACATTAAAGGATTCTAGAGATCCTGGCTCTATTCAGTCTACCAAGTTGTGGATTGGAGGAGCCCTATGCTGAGAAGAACAAACAATCTCCCACCAGAAGCAGTACGTACAGTACATACGCTACTGCTGGAGCCTGATTACAATATGGTACAGGCTGGGGGAATATAAATGTTACAACCAAGTGTGAGGTAGCACGGTCGGCTGCGCAGCAGAAGACACGGGATCCAGGCATTAAGGTTCACAGCACACGGTTTTAATGTCCAAACAAAAGTCCACAACAATATACATGTGCCTCTCCAGCAGAGAACTCAGGAAGTTCTGTTCACTCCCTCACACCCGGCACACCTGCCCTCGTTCCTGTTTCCATTTAACCCTTCCTTCAGCCTGTAGGGAAACAGCATTAACCCTGGAGTGGATTTACTTTCTATCATGGAGTGAGCACAACCGGGGCGAGACATACCGGCCGTCATAGATAACCCCGGTCACAGTCTCACATACCCCCCCCTCAGTTCAATCGTGCGGGGTTGAACTCCCGCCATCAAACACGGGCCGCGGGACAAGGCATCGGCGTTGCCCTGCAACCCACCGGCCCTATGTTCAACCGTAAACCGGAAGTTCTGCAGAGAAAGGAACCACCGGGTAACCCGGGCATTCCGTTCCTTGGCGGACCTCATCCAGACCAGTGGAGAGTGATCCGTCACCAAGTGAAACTGCCGTCCCAGCAGGTAATAGCGTAGGGACTCCAAGGCCCACTTGATCGCCAGGCACTCCTCCACTACGCTATAATTCCGCTCGGGAGGGGTGAGCTTCCTACTTAAGAAGGTGACGGGGTGTTCCTCCCCCTGAACCACCTGAGACAACACTGCCCCCAGGCCGACCTCTGAGGCGTCAGTCTGTACTATGAACTCCTTCCGGAAATCAGGGTGTACAAGAACGGGCTGTCCGCACAGGACCCCCTTCAGGGCCCGGAAGGAGTCCTCGGCCTGCGGAGTCCAGCGCACCATGACTGACTTCTTGCCTTTGAGAAGGTCCGTTAAGGGGGCTGATAGTCCCGCAAAATCCTTTACAAACCTCCTGTAGTACCCCACGATACCCAGGAAGGCCCTAACCTGCTTCGTGGTCAGGGGTCTAGGCCACTTCTGGATCGCCTCAACCTTGTTAATTTGGGGCTTAATCACTCCTTGGCCTATCACGTAGCCCAAGTAGCGGGCTTCCGTGAGTCCCAACGCACATTTCTTGGGATTGGCTGTCAATCCGGCTGTTCGAAGTGCGTCCACCACCGCTTGTACCTGTTCCAAGTGGGTCTGCCAATCGGAGCTGTAAATAATGATGTCATCAAGGTACGCTGATGCATACGCCTGGTGGGGTTCCAGCACTAAGTCCATCAACCTCTGGAACGTGGCCGGAGCGCCATGTAACCCAAAAGGCAAGACAACATAGTGGAAGAGACCCTCCGGCGTAACAAAAGCGGTTTTCTCCTTGGCGGACTCCGTCAGTGGCACCTGCCAGTAGCCCTTGGTCAGGTCGAGCGTGGTAAAATATCGAGCCTGTCCCAACCTATCAATCAGCTCATCCACCCGGGGCATGGGGTAGAGATCGAACTTGGATATTTCGTTCAATCTCCTAAAGTCATTGCAGAACCTTAAGGAGCCATCGGGTTTTGGTATTAGGACAATAGGACTAGCCCATTCACTCCGGGATTTTTCGATGACCCCCAGGCGTAACATTGTGTTTACTTCCTCCGATATGGCTTGTCGTCGAGCCTCCGGTACCCGGTATGACTTCAGGCGTACCTTCAGGTGGGGCTCGGTGACAATATCATGTCGTATCAGACTGGTCCTACCGGGCAGCTCGGAGAAGACATCGGGGTTCTGCTGAACCAACCGTCTGGCCTCTTGCCTCTGAGTCTTGGTGAGGGCTTCTCCAATCCTTACTTCCGGTTCATCCTCTCCGGAGGTCGCTGGAGCCGGAGGTGAACGACCCGAAGAGGAGGGAGATGGGGAAAAAACAGCCATCAGGCTTTCCCGTTCCTGCCAAGGTTTTAATAGGTTGACATGGTATATTTGTTCAGGTTTCCGCCTACCGGGCTGCAATACTTTATAGTTAACCACCCCGACTCTTTCCTTTATCTCGTAGGGGCCTTGCCACTGAGCCAGGAATTTACTCTCCGCCGTGGGGATTAATACCAACACCCGATCCCCGGGTTTAAAGGTCCGCACGGTGGCTTGTCTATTGTAGCGGCCGCTTTGCGTGGCCTGAGCCTCCTGTAAATGCTCCTTCACAATTGGCATGACCGCGCTTATGCGGTTCTGCATACCCAAAATGTGTTCAATCACACTTTTATGGGGGGTGGGCTCTTGCTCCCATGTTTCCTTTGCCAGGTCCAACAATCCCCGGGGATGTCGCCCGTATAACAATTCAAAAGGCGAAAACCCCGTGGATGCCTGTGGCACCTCACGGATGGCAAACATCAAATAGGGAAGCATCATATCCCAGTCTTTCCCATCTTTTGAAATCACCCTTTTGAGCATGGTTTTCAGGGTTTTATTGAAACGCTCGACTAAACCGTCCGTTTGAGGATGATACACAGACGTACGCAACTGCTTGATCTGGAGTAGCCGGCATAGCTCTTTGGTCACTTTAGACATGAATGGGGTCCCCTGATCCGTAAGGATCTCCTTGGGCAACCCCACCCGGCAGAACACAGCAAACAACTCCCGAGCTATAAGCTTTGCTGCAGTATGTCTGAGAGGTATCGCCTCGGGATACCGGGTGGCATAGTCAACGATCACTAGGATGTGTTGGTGCCCTCGAGCGGACTTTACGAGGGGCCCCACCAGATCCATCCCTATCCGTTCAAAAGGGACTTCTATAATGGGTAACGGTACCAACGGACTGCGAAAATGGGTCAGGGGTGCGGTAAGCTGACACTCCGGGCAGGTTTCGCAGAACCGTTTTACCTCCCCAAAGACCCCGGGCCAATAGAACCTTTGCAATATTCGCTCCTGCGTTTTCTTGACCCCTACGTGACCACTCATCAGGTGTTTATGAGCCAAGTCGAGGACCCGCCGGCGATGCGGCTGGGGCACCACCAACTGCTCTACCCCTACGCCCCGTATTTCATCTACCCGGTAGAGTAAATCCTGCTTAAGAGCGAAATGGGTGTACCTTACCTGGGCACCGGGCAGCTGTGCCACCCCGTCAATTACTGTCACCCGACTCCGGGCATGTATTAATGTAGGGTCCTGGAGTTGGGCTGTCCCAAACGTATCCGGGGACGCCTCCAACTCCGGGATGGGTTCGACTGTCTCAGCCTCTCCTGCCAATACCTCTAGGGGCGACCTATCGGGTTCACACTCTGTCCCTATCATGGGGACCCCTACGGCAGGTGTCCCGGATTCAGGATTGTAGGGCTCAGGTCCCGGACTGACCAATATCTGAGGAGACTTAGGGGGTCCCTTCCATAAAGTCCAAAAATAGGGCAGATCCCTTCCTAGGATCACGTCATAGGGAAGAGTGTTAAGAAGTCCCACCTCATGTTGCACCTGACCACAAGGTGCTGTGATGGTGACAATCCCCGTGGGATAGTCTCGGCGGTCCCCATGTATGCAAACCACCCCCACGGTACGTCCTGTGGCCTTTACTTTAGCCCTCAAGGTGGATCGCACCAGGGTCACTAAGCTTCCGGAATCCAACAATCCTGTAACCGGACATCCATTCACCTGTATTTGGCACAAGTGGGGCTCAGTCTCTGGGGAGACCAGGTCAGCGGTACACACCACCTGAGCATACATTGAACCCCGCCGGGTAACCCCACAATCCATGGGCTCCGTGGTGAGTGGACACTGGGCTTCCATATGTCCCACCCGCTGGCACCGCCAACATCTAATGGGGACGGAAACCCCCTTGACGGGTTGTCGTTTAGGGTACAGAACCTTCCGGAGCTCAGGAATGGTGGGCGCGGCCTCAGACGGGACGGTAGGGGACTCCTGCACCGTTGTCAGCGGTGGGTCCTTGGCCCTAGGCTTGGAGGGGCCGGACCGACGGTCGGTACGCAAAGTCTCAGTGTCCCGTATCAAGTCCTGTGTAGCCACATGCCGCTCTACCAGGGACACTAATTGGTCCAGGGTACTCGGGTCACCCTGAACTACCCACCGTTGAACGGTGACGGGTAAAGTGAGCACAAAACGATCCACTACTACCCTTTCCGCCGGGCTCAGAGTGTCAGGCTGCAACCACTTTTTTACAAGATGCAACAAGTCATAGGCCTGGGAGCGTACGGGTTTGGCTTCCTCATAGAACCACTGATTTACCCGCTGAGCCCGTACATAGGTATTCACCCCCAACCGAGCCAGTATTTCGGCTTTCAGGGTCACATAGTCAATGGCGTCCTCGGTACAGAGGTCCAGGTACGCTTTTTGGGGTTCCCCCGTCAGATAGGGCGACAATACCTCAGCCCACTGGGAGGTCGGCAGCTTTTCCCGCTCGGCCACCCGCTCAAACACCGCCAGGAACGCTTCCACATCATCCCCCGGGGTCATCTTTTGCAACGCTTGTCTCACCGCTTTCCGGACGCTGCCGTCGTCACCCGGCCCCGGGGTTGTTGCTGCCGGTCCGGCACGGATCGATTTGGCCAGGAGAACCATCTGTTCTTGGTGCCTTTTTTCCTGCATTTGCAAGGATTGCTGCTGACGTTCCAACGCCCGGAGCAGGTGTGCATTGGTCTGTTGCTGCTGTGCATAAGCCTCTTGTAGCTGTGCATTAGTCTGTTGTTGCTGCTTTAGTATGTCCTCCATGGCGTCACCGGGTTTGGGCTGTAGTATAGCCGCTCGAATCCAGGACATGTGCTACTGGGTCACCAGGGATGGATGCTACACCTCACCGGCTGTCATGCCCGCCGATTCTCCACCATATGTGAGGTAGCACGGTCGGCTGCGCAGCAGAAGACACGGAATCCAGGCATTAAGGTTCACAGCACACGGTTTTAATGTCCAAACAAAAGTCCACAACAATATACATGTGCCTCTCCAGCAGAGAACTCAGGGAGTTCTGTTCACTCCCTCACACCCGGCACACCTGCCCTCGTTCCTGTTTCCATTTAACCCTTCCTTCAGCCTGTAGGGAAACAGCATTAACCCTGGAGTGGATTTACTTTCTATCATGGAGTGAGCACAACCGGGGCGAGACATACCGGCCGTCATAGATAACCCCGGTCACAGTCTCACACAAGGAACAAAGACAGCCAAGCAACCTACATGACCTTTTATGGCATAGAGTACATGAATATAGGCGGGGGGTTGGGGAGGGACACATCGTTACATCCTCATCCTGTAGTAATGTGCTCCATCCAGTAGTAATGTGCCCATCCTTGTCTCCATCCTGTAGTAATGTTCCCATCCTGTATTAATGTCCCTATCCTTCTGTAATGTGCCCATCCCTTTCCTCTTTTTGTAGTAATGAGCCCATCCTTGGCTTTAGCCCATCATTGTACCCTTTTACTAATATGCCCATGAAGGTCCTCCTCCTGTAGTAATGTCCCTTCCTGGCCCCCTGTTGTGCCATTCATCACACACACACACACACACACACACACACACACACACACATACTATTCTCACCCGTCCTTCATTCCCTCGGCGTCCTCT
Source organism: Anomaloglossus baeobatrachus (assembly GCF_048569485.1). Classification (NCBI taxonomy): domain Eukaryota; kingdom Metazoa; phylum Chordata; class Amphibia; order Anura; family Aromobatidae; genus Anomaloglossus; species Anomaloglossus baeobatrachus. The sequence goes on along the minus strand of NC_134358.1, from coordinate 14,929,594 downwards.
TCCCTGCTTCTTTCATCCCGCAGGCACGTGGAACCAGTAATGATCGCAGCCACTGTCAGTGCTTCATCTGAAACACAAATTAACTTTTTGCCAGCGCTGCTCAGTATCAAGTACTCTGTGCACAGCTATTCCAATTGCAGCCACTGGCCAATCGGAGGCAAGCAGCTGAGATATGCATCAGTTGCTTGCCCGTAATTAGCTGGCAGATACCTTTTTAGTTGTGCAGAGAGCTTGACAATTCGCAGCGTCGGCAAAACGTTTATCTGAAATAAATCGCTGACGGCCGCGATCATTACCGGGTCCACATGCCTGCGGGCCACGAGGATCAGCCTGAGGCGCTGCATGCGTGCCGCCTATTTGAGACCTTTCCCTTACTAGAGGATAAATCACACTTTATTAGATAAATATCTCATGAGAACAGGATTTTTTTTTTGCACTGTTCACATTATTCTTCCTAATAGTTTCCAAATTTTTTTTAGGTTGTTAAGAACTGAAATTAGACATTTTGTTAAATATTCAGTATTAAGAGGTCACATTTACTGAATTAAAAGATTTTCCAACCAAAGATATCTTCACCGGCCAAGTTACAAGTTAAAGGGAATCTGTCATTTGGAAAATGCTATTAACCTGCAGAATGGGGTTAATGCAGGTTATTAGCATTCTGTACAGGATCCGGCAAATTAAACCTCGCTGCCCGGAGAGAATGAACTTTAATCCTCCTGGCAGCGTTCAGGGTTTCAGTTATGGAGATGATGCCACCGCGTGTTTACTGTGTGTATGGAGGGTGTGGCTCCACTGTCAGTGGGTATATGAGGCATGGCTACAGCTGTTCTGTCAGTGGGTATAGGGGGCATGGCTACAGCCGCTCTGTCACAGTGCAGGGGACGTGAAAAAAATAATCCCTTAAATATATTTTTCTTTATATACACGATGAGATATAAGAACCGATAGACTTCAAAAATGTAAAAATAAATAATGTATTTATATTGAGTAAAAATGATTGACAAAAAATAGAAGAGTTCATTAATTACAGAGAAGGAAAACAATATTCTTCGTTCGCTTACGTGAGGAGTTAATAATAGTTCATATATTTACTCAATAGAAGTCTTCATTCATCTTTCCCAGGTTTCTGAATGGTTAGGCAATAATGATATGCTGTAGGCCTGACACCATGTGTTGCTTCATCTTGGATGGGTGGATGGGTTTGGGTTCAGCAGCCTTCGACATGTGTCCTTCTGCAGGGACACCCCCCCTCTGCCTCCGGTCTTCCTTCCCCCCCGAAAAGTGTCATGGTATATATATCCAATGCAGCTGTGCTCATAAGGGCTATTTAAGGAGATCCTATCCTACTATACGCATAATGGAACCACTAGAAGTTTCCAGATAGAGAATAGATAAATATATATATATATTCTCTGTGTGTGCGTGTGTGTGTATATATATATATATATATATATATATATATAGGACTGGACTATGTCAGCATTTATCTATATTCAATACAGATACCTTAATATTAATTCCTATAAGTACTATCAATAAATTCTGCCATCTATAGATTTATTATCTGGATGTATTATATTATAAATTATTGAATAAATGTGAAATTATTACAATTCCCCGTGTAGAGGGAAAATCTACATGAAACCCTCCAAATAAGTTAATACATTATAAAGATAACAGATCTTCTTTCCTTTCTTTGGCGATAGTGGATTAATATCAATGATAATGATGAAAATAATAATAATCAATTTGCATTATTCATCTTGTATGTTCAACAATATAATAATGTGGATTCATGTTATGGTAGGCCGTGACTGATAATCATATAAAATACATAATTATACTTTCCTAAATCTAAAAAGATGCAAAACAGAACCGGTCACCATCTGATGTCTTCTGGGATGGTGTCTTCTTATAGCCGATGTCATTTGGCATAAGCACAGTCTTTTGAAATAGATCCTTTGATAAAAGATGAATGGTTATCGATTTGATACTGTCCAATATTGCATTTATCATTGTTAGAGCCATAAACTTTATTCTTTATTGCAAAGTCCATGATCAAATGTTGATAAACCACAGTTCATAAGTGTAGAAGAATAGCATAGGGCCGGCCTTTGATATCTGTGCAGTGAAATTTACATTAGTCATCTTGGATCCTCTGCGCTGCCTGTTGTCATTCCTGGAACAGGTGATGTGACGTTTTTGGTCAGCACGAGAGGGGTTAACTTTAACACTTTCTTGCTCTCCTTGGTAACTGTGGGGAAGTCTTAATGCACAGAACATGTGTCAGGGTTGCAGATTGCTGACAATACCGCATTTTGAAGGTTTGGAAATGATAACAAAACAGAGACTTTTTATAACATTGTCCATCTTGGCGTCATTAGATCACCATCCTGCTGCAGTCCAGAAGCGGTAAGTGTATTGTAATTGACACAGTCTTATTTGAGACGTTACCTTTTGGACTTTTGGGTAACAGCTTTGGCAACTTTTTGTAGAATCACTTTTGACTTTTTTTTAAATAGTAAATGTCTTTTATCTTTCTGTAATCTTGATTGAAGACTTCATACCCTATCTAAATACCAAAATATGGTAATAGTACTACCACTAATAAATGTCACGGCATATCATAAATCTAATTTTATAATACCATGTAATTATCATTATCGTAAAAGTATTAATATAATTGATACTTAGAATGATGAAATAATACTGCATAATGGTATAGACCAGGGGTCTCAAACACGCGGCCTACGGGCCGCATGCGGCCCCTCAGAGTAGTTCGTGCGGCCCCCAGGCCCGTGCCCCTGTTCACTATCGCAGCAGGTGCAGGGGCTGCAGCCACTGTCTGCACTTTATGTCAGATGAATGTGTTTCCGGCGCTGCGCTCTCAGTCAGGGGCGCTGCGCTCTCGCGCCGGCAATACAATCATCTGACATAAATCACTGACAGTGACACTGCAGCTGCTGCGATAGTGAACAGAGGCACAGGCCTGGGGGCCGCACGAAGCAGAGATGAGGCAGCGGAGGGAGCGCAGGACAGGTGAGAAGAATGGTGTGTGTGTGTGTGTGTGTGTGTGTGTGTGTGTGTGTGTGTGTGTGTGTGTGTGTGTGTGTGTGTGTGTGTGTGTGTGTGAAGGACAGCTTAACCCCTTAGCGACCTATGACGTACTGGGTACGTCATGGCTCCCTGGTACTTAAGGACCCATGACATACCCAGTACGAGTCACATATGGTATAACACAAAATCTGAAGAGTCACATATTTATACACCCCCTGCCATAGTGAGAGTTCTGTTTCATATAACTTGTGTTTTGTTTTTTTGGGGTTTTTTTTTTTACAGCTCTATTCTTTGTCCTGTTGTGTATAAGTATGTGACTCTTCAGATTTTGTGTTATACCATGCCTGATGAAGAGACCTGAGTAGTCTTGAAAGCTGCTATTATTACCATCTTTTCAGTTAGCTATTAAAGGGAACCAATCATCAGGATTTTCGTGTATAAGCTGCAGCCAGTGCAGTACTGGCACTATCATGCACAGTGTGTACATACCATCAGGGGGCAGCTCGGGTGATTAGTCAGTGAAATTCATCTTTATAAAGTTTGAAATTTCGTGCACTTTTTGATTGACGTGTGCACCTCTGCAGATAATGTCTGGGCGGGTTATGCAGGAGTTCCCCGCCCCCCCACCAGCCTGTTCCTCCCTCTCTCCTGATGTCCGGGCGGGTTATGCACGTGTTCCCCGCCCCCCCGCGCCGCCTGTTCCTCCCTCCCTCCCTCTGGCTGTATGTAAATATCTAATCTTCAGAAACATGGCGCCGGAGTGGGCCTCTGCGCATAGCGCTTATCTCCGGCGCCATGTTTCTGAAGCCCCCGCATTACACAACTTGGTGTCTGAGAGGGCGGCGCCACAGCGATGTCCCACCGGCTGGTGTGTTGGCCCGGTGTCCTGGGGCGGCACGATACAGGAGCAGCAGGTAATCGCGTCCTCCGATCACCTGTTCTGCAGTCCTGTTGTGATCGCGCTCGCTCCCGCGGTCACAACGGGATCTGAAGGAGCGAGGGCGCATGCGCCGCCCTCTAACACCAAGCTGTGTGATAGGGGTTCAGAAACATGGCGCCGGAGATAAGCGCTATGCGCAGAGGCCCACTCCGGCGCCATGTTTCTGAAGATTAGATATTTACATACAGCCAGAGGAGGGAGGGAGGAACAGGGGGGGCGGGGAACACGTGCATAACCCGCCCGGACATCAGGAGAGAGGGAGGAACAGGCTGGTGGGGGGGGCGGGGAACTCCTGCATAACCCGCCCGGACATTAACAGAGAGGTGCACACGTCAATCAAAAAGTGCACGAAATTTCAAACTTTATAAAGATGAATTTCACTGCCTAAACACCCGAGCTGCCCCCTGATGGTATGTACACACTGTGCCTGATAGTGCCAGCACTGCACTGGCTGCAGCTTATACACCAAAATCCTGATGTTTGGTTCCCTTTAAAAGGTATCAACCACTGAGGACTTCAGTTCTTTTAAACTATTTTTTTTTCCGTCATTGGTGTAATTACTTTTCCAACCCATAGGTGGCAATGTGTTTGAATGTAACCCAAAATGTAATACTAAATATGAAATAATATAATATGTACCTATAATATGTACCATATTATAAATATGAAAGGGGCAACAGTGTGGCTTATTTAGTTAGATCATTTGTAAAATGCTAAACCAAAGTGGTAATAATCGACAATCAATAAAACAACCTTTAAGAAAAGACTGGATGATTCCATCAAAACACAATATTACTCATTATAAATTATTATTATTATTGATTAAAAATATATTGATTTAGGAAGGTAAACCTAGATATACCTTGATCTTCCATCTTTATTACTCTAATTTAAAATTTATTCGATTTGTCTATTATTTATTAAATAACCTACTATATAAGAAACTGTGTGACTATAACCAATATTTCATCCTTATTGCATAGACATACTAATGTAAGAATAATGTATTACTAGAAAATAAATGAATGAATATATTGATGAATGAAGTGTTCTTTTCTTCCAAAAATTGGAACTTTTCCTTTTAATGTGATTCATATTTAATAAAGTAATATTCTTATATTAGATATTACTTAACTAAATATTGAAGTGTTTTCTCAATTGAGACATTAAAAAAATAGAAGGAAAAAAAAATTTGTAGTATTTAAAATTTTGATTAACAAATCAAAAATTGAATAAAAATAATCAAAATAAAAAAATAGGAATAAAAAGGAAAAATTTAAATCGGAATAAAAATAAAGGATAAAAAGTCAGAATAAAAATAAGGCCTTTATGTATATGACACTTATGTCCTTAATAAACACATAAGTTTAATATTACCAATTTCTTGTATGACTCACATACCTGGCATATCATCAAATTATAAAAAATAATGAAGTCATGTAATTTTTTCAGATAATACTCTTCTTTAGTATATAAAAGCATTGTGATCACCATACTTCATTTTTTTTATTGCCAATAATTTTCTTTGTACTTGATTAGTATTGATTATTAAAATATTGTGTAGACATGTATATTAATCAAATATAAATATGAAATTTGGACCAAAACCCTTTTTTCTTTTAATATCATGAAATATGATGTTATGAAAAAAATAATATATCATGATTAAATTAAAATTGATGTTGTAAATCCTCAGGATAAACTTTATATTACTTCTATATTTGAAAAGAAAATGTTTATCAGTAAAATAAATAACTAGTGCTGAGCGGGCCCAGACTGTAAAGTCCAGATCCGCGCGGTTTCAGCGCTATCTCCGGGCCCGACCCGGACGCGGGATTCCGGGTGCACGACCTGGAATCGGCAATTAATAAAAATGAAAAAAAAAACAAATAAATGAACGTTTTATACTTACCGAGACTCGGTGTCATGGCGGCATACTGCTTCTGGGCCGCGCTTTCACTTCATGTGCTGTGCACGCATTCACACAGCTTTCCGTGCTTTCCCCGCTCACCGGCCGTCCTCTCAGTTGTGATTGGTTCCTGGCTGACGCGCCCCCCAGCCTCTGACAGCTCTGCCGCGGTCATCGCTTATCGCGGCTCAGTACTATGCTGCACTCAGAGCGGGCCGCCGTGCTCTATAGCTGCTCGCTCTGACATGTAGCAGTGCTGGATGTGTCAGTGTGGGACTTCTCCTGTGGATTAGGTCGGAGCTGCAGGGTTTTGGGCTTAATAAAGTGCTGAAGCAGGGAGTGTTTTGTACTTTATTTCAAATAATGGATTGTTCTCTGTGTCTGTGTTTATTTACTGTCACTTACAGGTTTGTGTGATGAAGGTATCTGATAGACGCCTGTGCTATCACACAAAGCTAGGGTTTAGCAGCAGCTGTGTGCCGCTATTAGCCCCTGCTATTACCCCGACTGGCACCGCATCACGCCTCCGGGAAGAGCCGGTATCGCACACCGGTATTGTCACATCTAATAGATGCGTCAATACCGGGCGTCTGCGGGCTGCGGATAAACCAGCCCCCAGCCGGCATTATCATGGCTAGGAATGAAAACTGGGGGGACCGCACGTCGTTAATTTTTTTTAAATTATTTATTTAAAAAAAAAAACAAGCGTTTTTTTTTTACGCCGCAGTCACACTTGCGAGGAACTCCCGCGAGTCTGACATCGCAGAACAGCTGCAAACTTCTGACAGGAGCGTGCATGTGTTTCTAGGTACATGCACGCTCATGTTCAGACAGCAGCAGGCTGTGCCGGGTGATGTCAGACCCGCATGAGTCTGACAGCGCATCACCGGCACAGCTGCACACTTCTGACAGGAGCGTGTATGTGTGTGCAATTTTATTCCACATCTGCATCTCCTGGCAAAAAAACAGCCAAAAAAACAGCAGTATGAAAACCATTTCAATACCGTTTTCTGCCAGGAGATGCAAATTTGTTGGTGAAGTAATACACCAAATTTGCACCTCCTGGCACAAGACCGCACAAAAACAGCATCTAAATGTTTGTTTGTTTTTAATTTTTGGACCAAGGGATGTAAATTGGGTGATTATTACATTTTTACACCATATTCCGGCACCCAATCTACACCTCCTGGTAAAAATAACCGCTTCAAAAAACGCGGCAAAAAAATTGCGTCAATACACCGCGTTTTTTTTGCCAGGAGGTGTAGATTGGATGTAGGAATATGATGTAAATATCTCAGCATCAAATTTGCATCCCTTGGCCCCCAAAAATTAAAAATTTAAAAAAAATCTGCCACAGGTGGAAATTTGGTGCTGAAAGCTGGTGCAGACGACTTCAGCACCAAATGTGCACCTCCTGGCAAGAAACCATGGCAAAAATTACAAAAAATAACCGCGGCAAAAAAATTGCATCAAAACACCGCGGTTTTTTGCCAGGAGGTGTAGATTGGATGCAGGAATATGGTGTAAAAATCCCAGCATCAAATTTGCATCCCTTGCCCCCCCCCCCAAAAAGAAAAAAAAATTCTGCCAGCAGGTGGAAATTTGGTACTGAAAGTTGGTGCAGACGATTTCAGCACTAAATGTGCACCTCCTGGCAAAAAACTGTGGCAAAAATCGAGGAAAAATAACCACGGCAAAAAAATTGCTCCAAAACACCGCGGTATTTTGCCAGGAGGTGTAGATTGGATGCAGGAATATGGTATAAAAATTTGAGCACAAAATCTGCATCTCTTGGCCAAAAAAAAATGTGATTTTTCTGCTAGGAGATGCAGGTCTGTGAGCTCAGTGACCTCCACCTGAGGTCAGGTTACCTGCGATCACAGATGAAGGACTGTGTGAACTTCCAGCTGTGACCGCAAATGACCTGACTGACGTCACCGCTCAATGCGCAGCTCATTCATTCTCTGGAGCTCACAGAGAGTGGTCGGTCGTGCCTCTCTCTGTGATATTCAGATGTAGCAGAGCTGAAGCGGCGTGGGACTTCTCCTGTGGATTACCTCGGAGCTGCAGGGTGTGTTGGGATTAATAAAGAGGTGAAGCAGGTCATGTTTGTATTTTATTCCAAATAAAGGATTTTTGTCTGTGTTTATTTACTGGATCTTTATTTTGCACAGGTCTATGCGTTTCTGGAGTCTCAGCTCCCTTCCTCAGGACCATCAGGCATAAGAACACATCAAATCTACCATAATGGAAACTAACACAGTATAAATACATTTGATGACATCACAAGACCGCCTTTGACAAAAAAAAAAAAAAAAGGCGGGAAAGGGTGCATTGCAGTGAAGCATGATGCAATACAAGTAACTTCATGAAGGATGTGAAAAATAAAATCATTTATAGTGGCGATAACACATATCTCAGATCGTGAAATAATGAAATTACTCAAAACATAAAAACACCAAAAATAATAGATCTATGTGTGATCATGATTATCTCTCAAAAAATATACATATGTATGTATGTGCAGGGAGGACATATGAAATGAGCCTAGAACTCACTTAGACATGTCAGTGCTGGAAAACCCGGGAATGTAGGATAGATCAGTGAGAGCATGAGACCACACATCCAACAAGGCAATTACTGTTTCTGGGTGATGGAAGAAAAGAAACAGTCAAAATGCCCTGAATCCGTGAAAAAAATATATAAGAGAAAAAAATCCATAGCCTAGGTTCCAGATGGAAAAAGTCCAAGGATCAAGGAACCGCTTAGGAACATGATGTAGTGAGTGAGTTCAAGAAAGTTCAGGAGCGTGGGGAAGAAAAAAAAACAAAACAAAACCTTCCACATGCGCAAAAAGCAAGTGCCAGAACCAGAAGGTGAAATTAGTGCAGGACCGTGAGAAGAAAAATTACGGCGCTAGCGCTGAGAGCCAGGGAGCAAGTGGATAGCATTTGAATTAGAGTGAATGGAGTAAGACATGTAGCAAAACAACAATAAGGCTCTGTGCGCACTGGGAAGTGGAATTTTCTTGAGAAAATTCCGCATGCCCTCAAAGATTACCGCACCCGCGGTAAAAAACCGCGGGAAACCGCACCCGAAAACCGCATGCGGTTTGCTGCGGTTTTACCGCGGTATTATTCGCGGTATTGCCGCGGTTTTGCCGCGTGCGGGTTGGGATGTGCTTTATTGCATTCAATGCAATAAAGCACATTGAAGAAAAAAAAAAAAAAAAGTCATTTAATTCTGAGAGTAGATAGACAGAAGAATAGATAGAGGGATAGATAGATAGACAGATAGAGGGATAGATAGATAGATAGAGGACAGATCGCTGCATTTCCCACGGTCGGCAGTGAGTTCACATTACCGGCCGTGGGAAATGACCGGTAATTACCTCTGATGCTTTCATTCAGCGCTGTGTGTTAGTCGCGGCTGGATGGAAGCAGCGCAGGACGTCGGACTTGGATTACGCCGGAGCTTTGTTTGGGGGGGTTAATAAAATGGTGAACGAGGCTTGTTTGTTTTATTTAAAATAAAGGATTTTTCGGTGTGTTTTTTTTCACTTTACTTACGGGTTGATCATGTCAGCTGTCACATAGACGCTGCCATGATCAAGCCTGGGGTTAATGGCGGTGATCCGCCGCCATTAACCCCTTGTATTACCTTGCCACCACTGCTACACGGTGGCAAGAAGAGCCGAGGACACGCCGGCATTGCCGCATATTGCATGCGACAGTGCCGGGGCAGCTGCGGCTGATATTCTCGGCTGCGGGAGGTGGGAGGGAGGCAGGGGACATTATCCCTGCCCCTCTCCCTCCCCAGCCTGAGAATACCGGGCCGCCGCTGTGTGCTTACCTCGGCTGGAAGGTAAATATACAGCGGAGCCCACGTTCTTTTTTTGCTATATTTCCGTTTTCTTTCTATGTGTGTTCTATGTGTCTGTGTCTATGTGTTCTATGTGTCTGTGATGTGTGTGTGTGTGATGTGTGTGTGTGTTTACTCTGCACGGCTTCCTCTTCCTGTAATGACATCACTTCCCTGCAAAACCGCAAGCAAGTGATGCACATTACCGGAGGTAAACCGCAAAATACCGCAGGGAATAACGCAGGAAAACGCAGTGAACCGCACAGAATTTGCTGCCTGCGTTATTCCCTGCGGGATTTCATGATTAACATTGAGTCAATGGAGGGAAATCCCGCAGCGCTGTGCGGAAAAGAAGTGACATGCACTTGTTTTTGCTGCGACATCCCGCAGCAAAACAAGCAGCTGTCAAATTCCACCCAGTGCGCACAGGATTTTTTTTCTCCATAGGATTTGCTGGTGATTCACTGCAGAGATGTTATGAACATTTTCTGCAGCGAAACATGCAGCAAATCCGCGGAAAATCCGCGGCAAAATCCGGTAAGTGCGCACATAGCCTAAATGTGCACTAATCAGATCTGAATAGACTAGATCATGTATAATAGCCGGAGGAAATAAATGTGTATATATATAGAGAGGACACCTAAAGAAAGAGCAAGGAAGCTACCGCAGAGCGTCAGATCAAATAATGTATATTAAAATATAGGATCAGTGTGGATAGAAAAGCGGAGACTAGGAACCAGAAAAACCATATGTCCCAAGTGCAAGACTGCAAACCATCGTGGTGAGCTACCAGTGATGCCGGGGATCAAAGAGATGTACCTCTACTACAAAAAATTGTAGGAGAGAAAACAACGGAGTGTAAAAAATGTGATAATAAAGGGTGGGTGATGCAATCACCGTATAGTATGTCTGCTAATGATGCAATCAAAGTGAAAATATATATATATATATATATATATATATATAAATATATAAATACATATTAAATTTTAGAAGAGCGCCCCCAAGTAGGAAGGGGAAGGAAAAAAAAAAAAACCTAAATAAATAAATACAAATATATATATATATATATATATATATATATATATATATATATATATATATATATATATATATATATATATATTTTTGTATTTATTTATTTAGGGTTTTTTTTTTTTCCTTCCCCTTCCTACTTGGGGGCGCTCTTCTAAAATTTAATATGTATGTATATATTTATATATATATATTTTCACTTTGATTGCATCATTAGCAGACATACTATACGGTATATATATATTGTGTGTTCGAGGCAATTATTGCTAATAAAAAAACAGATATGAATCTGTGTCCCAAAAAAAACTTATAGATATGATGCATGATGATAATAAAAGCATAAAATAGACCTGGCATAAAACATAGCTAAAAACCTATAAAGGATACACAAAATGAAACTATACACCATGTTACAAGAATTAATAAAAACATAAAAATTAAAAAATATAATGTAAAAAGCACTTAGGCACTAAAAACATATATGAATATAAATATAAAATAAATATATAAACAAACAACCCGATGGTATTTAATAAAATAGATCCGTGACCTCATTGAGGCCACGAGGTTTTAACGTATTGAGTTTATAAATCCAATATGTTTCTTTCTTTCTTATTAAGAACCTCTATCCGATTAGATATGTATGGGGGTATATATTCTATAGGGGTGACCTTTAGTTTGATTTTTTTGTCATGATATAGAGTAGTATGTCGGGATAGTCCATGAAGCATAAAACCCACTTTAATGTTGTGTCTGTGGGAGTTAATTCTATTATGTAGTGCCTGAGTAGTTCTCCCAATATAACGCTTATCACAATCACACTCTATCAGGTAAATGACAAAATCGGATTGACAAGTGAGATGTCCTTTTATAAAAAAATCCCCCCCACCTGGGGCCAAACCGAAACTGACCCTCTCATGCTGAATAGGTTTACAACATAGGCAATTTTTAGCAAAGCATTTATAGGAACCCATAGGTTTATTCGTAATGGAGGGAATAGAAAAGTCCCTAAGCCTGCTGGGGGCCAATTGGTTTTTTAGGCTAGAGGCCCTTCGGTACGTGATCCCTGGGTGGGTAGGTAGAACCTCTTTCAAATATGGATCATTGTGGAGTATGTTCCAATGTTTCCTTAAGATGCTTTTGATAGTGTCCCCATCACAGCTGAAGGTAGTCAAAAAGTGGGCAGAGAACTTATTCTTGGAGTCAACCTCATCAGCAGGGGTGTCAACGTTTTTTTCAGTGGTAAGATCAATTTGTTTCAAACCTCTAGTAGCCTGATATGCCCTCTTGATAGTAGTAAGGGGATAATTTTTATCCAAAAATCTCTCTTTTAGGATTGAGGCCTGATCCTCAAAATCCTTGTCTAATGTGCAGTTTTTACTGATCCTCTGAAACTGGTTTCTTGGTACATTCAACAACCATTTGTCATAGTGGTTACTAGAGAAATCAATGTACCCATTGCTGTCCACTTTCTTAAAAAAGGTTTTAGTGTGGATGATACCATTCGAGTGCGTGATGGTTAGGTCCAGGAAGTCAATAGATAAATCAGCCACAGTGGGTGAAAAATTTAAGCCCCAATTGTTCTTTTCTATACCCCCCAAAAAGGAGGAATAGTTGCTGTCAACATCATCCCAAATAATGAATAAGTCATCGATGTATCTCTTATACACAATGACATGCTTGAATAATTCAGAGGAATAAATTAATTGTAATTCAAACAACCCCATCACCAAATTTGCAAAAGTAGGTGCTACCTTCGAGCCCATGGCAACACCACAGCATTGACGATATAAAACTTCCTGGAAAGTGAAGAAATTATTGTTTAAAATAAACCCCATACCCTCAAGAATGAAGTTTTTTTGTAATATAGGTAGCCGATCATCAATCTCCAGATATTGTTTAAAACATTCCAGACCTAACACATGTGAGATATTCGTATATAGTGAGGCAATATCTAAAGTGATAAAAATAAAGGAATCTCTCCATACAATGTCTTTCAGGATATTAATGAGATGCGTGGAGTCCCTTAAATAGCTCTTGAGGTTGGTAACGTGTACCCTCATGATATGATCGACATAGGATGCCAAATTTTCAGTTAGAGACCCAATCCCAGAGATGATGGGTCTTCCGGGGGGGTTTGAGAGACTCTTATGTATTTTGGGAAGGTGGTAGTAAAAAGCTAATTTGGGATTCTTGATGTCGAGAAATTTCCTCTCATCCTTATTGAGGACCCCTGACTCAGCAGCCCCCTGGATCAGAATACGATATTCTGAGATGGCAAGATGGTATAGTGTGGTATCTACTATCTCATAGTGTAGATATACCATCTTGCCATCTCAGAATATCGTATTCTGATCCAGGGGGCTGCTGAGTCAGGGGTCCTCAATAAGGATGAGAGGAAATTTCTCGACATCAAGAATCCCAAATTAGCTTTTTACTACCACCTTCCCAAAATACATAAGAGTCTCTCAAACCCCCCCGGAAGACCCATCATCTCTGGGATTGGGTCTCTAACCGAAAATTTGGCAGCCTATGTCGATCATATCATGAGGGTACACTTAACCAACCTCAAGAGCTATTTAAGGGACTCCACGCATCTCATTAATATCCTGAAAGACATTGTATGGAGAGATTCCTTTATTTTTATCACTTTAGATTTACAATTCATTTATTCCTCTGAATTATTCAAGCATGTCATTGTGTATAAGAGATACATCGATGACTTATTCATTATTTGGGATGATGTTGACAGCAACTATTCCTCCTTTTTGGGGGGTATAGAAAAGAACAATTGGGGCTTAAATTTTTCACCCACTGTGGCTGATTTATCTATTGACTTCCTGGACCTAACCATCACGCACTCGAATGGTATCATCCACACTAAAACCTTTTTTAAGAAAGTGGACAGCAATAAGTACATTGATTTCTCTAGTAACCACTATGACAAATGGTTGTTGAATGTACCAAGAAACCAGTTTCAGAGGATCAGGAAAAACTGCACATTAGACAAGGATTTTGAGGATCAGGCCTCAATCCTAAAAGAGAGATTTTTGGATAAAAATTATCCCCTTACTACTATCAAGAGGGCATATCAGGCTACTAGAGGTTTGAAACAAATTGATCTTACCACTGAAAAAAACGTTGACACCCCTGCTGATGAGGTTGACTCCAAGAATAAGTTCTCTGCCCACTTTTTGACTACCTTCAGCTGTGATGGGGACACTATCAAAAGCATCTTAAGGAAACATTGGAACATACTCCACAATGATCCATATTTGAAAGAGGTTCTACCTACCCACCCAGGGATCACGTACCGAAGGGCCTCTAGCCTAAAAAAACAATTGGCCCCCAGCAGGCTTAGGGACTTTTCTATTCCCTCCATTACGAATAAACCTATGGGTTCCTATAAATGCTTTGCTAAAAATTGCCTATGTTGTAAAACTATTCAGCATGAGAGGGTCAGTTTCGGTTTGGCCCCAGGTGGGGGGGATTTTCTTATAAAAGGACATCTCACTTGTCAATCCGATTTTGTCATTTACCTGATAGAGTGTGATTGTGATAAGCGTTATATTGGGAGAACTACTCAGGCACTACATAATAGAATTAACTCCCACAGACACAACATTAAAGTGGGTTTTATGCTTCATGGACTATCCCGACATACTACTCTATATCATGACAAAAAAATCAAACTAAAGGTCACCCCTATAGAATATATACCCCCATACATATCTAATCGGATAGAGGTTCTTAATAAGAAAGAAAGAAACATATTGGATTTATAAACTCAATACGTTAAAACCTCGTGGCCTCAATGAGGTCACGGATCTATTTTATTAAATACCATCGGGTTGTTTGTTTAAATATTTATTTTATATTTATATTCATATATGTTTTTAGTGCCTAAGTGCTTTTTACATTATATTTTTTAATTTTTATGTTTTTATTAATTCTTGTAACATGGTGTATAGTTTCATTTTGTGCATCCTTTATAGGTTTTTAGCTATGTTTTATGCCAGGTCTATTTTATGCTTTTATTATCATCATGCATCATATCTATAAGTTTTTTTTGGGACACAGATTCATATCTGTTTTTTTATTAGCAATAATTGCCTCGAACACACAATATACAGTTAGGTCCAGAAATATTTGGACAGTGACACAAGTTTTGTTATTTTAGCTGTTTACAAAAACATGTTCAGAAATACAATTATATATATATAATATGGGCTGAAAGTGCACACTCCCAGCTGCAATATGAGAGTTTTCACATCCAAATCGGAGAAAGGGTTTAGGAATCATAGCTCTGTAATGCATAGCCTCCTCTTTTTCAAGGGACCAAAAGTAATTGGACAAGGGACTCTAAGGGCTGCAATTAACTCTGAAGGCGTCTCCCTCGTTAACCAGTAATCAATGAAGTAGTTAAAAGGTCTGGGGTTGATTACAGGTGTGTGGTTTTGCATTTGGAAGCTGTTGCTATGACCAGACAACATGCGGTCTAAGGAACTCTCAATTGAGGTGAAGCAGAACATCCTGAGGCTGAAAAAAAAGAAAAAATCCATCAGAGAGATAGCAGACATGCTTGGAGTAGCAAAATCAACAGTCGGGTACATTCTGAGAAAAATGGAATTGACTGTTGAGCTTGGGAACTCAAAAAGGCCTGGGCGTCCACGGATGACAACAGTGGTGGATGATCGCCGCATACTTTCTTTGGTGAAGAAGAACCCGTTCACAACATCAACTGAAGTCCAGAACACTCTCAGTGAAGTAGGTGTATCTGTCTCTAAGTCAACAGTAAAGAAAAGACTCCATGAAAGTAAATACAAAGGGTTCACATCTAGATGCAAACCATTCATCAATTCCGAAAATAGAC